>NC_060209.1:45307250-45619500 GCF_021130785.1 Homalodisca vitripennis | reverse complement strand
AAAGTTCATTTAATTACGTGTAGATATATTATTTTATACTCTTGGGAGTTTAATTATCAACTCCATGTTCAGCAATATATATTTTGTTTTGTTAAAATATAACTAAAAGATAGTTTAAACTACGAAAACTATTGGGCAGCATTCTGAACCATTTTGTAGAAAACTGAGTCACGATTTTTTAGAAGATCTTCTCGTTTACCAAATTCAATGATTTTCTTATTCTCAATTACCATAATCCTGAAACATATTTTAAACATGGCTAAAAGATTGTACAAGTTTTTAAATAAAATGTATTAGCTTACTTGAAGTACTTTAATATCTAAACTGTGTTAGCTGGTACACCTGGATTTTGTGAAAATAAAAAGGCTGTATGTAATTTAAAGGTTGAAATGTATTGAAGAGTAGTATAACATAACTTAAACAGAATTACCAGGTACTAAATATTGTAAAATAAACAAATGTATAACTTAATTAATAATTCTAAAAATAACATGTGATCCACCTTTTTGCAAGGCAGTATAGTTTTAAAGGCATGTTTTAAAGGCAGTTTTTATGTTCATCTGGGATGGATTTATGTTTTAATTTTTCTTTCTTGATACTCTCTGTGAATGACCTGCTGGATCAAGACTTCCCCATCCCAGATTTTTACCCCATATTAACCTGTTACAGCCCATAATGGTACTGAGATGGTGTGCAACAAATAGCAGTGCTGTGATAGCATCGAACACTTAATGAATGATCTGCTAGATCACATTTTCTATCTCCAGATTTACTTACCCAATGCTCAAATTACAAAGTATGTGATGGTGTAGATGGTGTTTACTCATCCCTCTTGTGCATCCTCTCTAAATCTATTTACCACAGATTTACCTGTCAATGGTAGTATTCAGATGGTGTACCAAATTGAGTACTGTAGAGTCACTGGATGCTCTGAAATGTTTGCTGGATTTAGCCATCCATTTCTAGATGTATTTACCAGAGTCACTTATTTATCTATGAAATGTTTACTGATCAAGTAATTTGATCCTTAGATTTAGTTAGGTAAACTCACATGTCGGACCTCATTACAGTGCTGAGCCGATGTGCAATGGTGAACACAGTGCAATCTTTGAACTCTTCATGGACTTTATCATTTATAAAGTTATCTGTATTCTGATCCAATGCAGATGTGGCCTCATCCAAGATCAACACTTTTGTCTTTCGTAGGAGGGCTCGTGCCAAGCAGATCAGCTGTTTATTCCCAACACTTAAAATAATACAAATAAATAATAAATCAATAAATAGTATAAATTAAAGACGCTTTTGTGTTGGCCTGTTTGTACATCAACATTTTCTAAATAACTCAACGGATTTTGATACGGTTTTCATTGTTGGCTTAATTATGAACTAGGGCAGGTTTCCAGGCATGATACATCAATATTTTAATCATAGAAGTAGAAAAAAGTTTGTTTAGTGCGAAAATTTATATTTTTGAGGGTTTTCCCCATAAGAACTGCATTGCATTAAACGCAACCTATTAATTTAAAAAGCGTGTTAAATGTAATCAACTGTTCTATGTAAATATTGTGTTATGACAGCACAAACATATGTTTAATTAATTTAACTATTTTTTTTATTCATCTATAGTCTTGAAACCATAGAGTAAGCTTGGTAGTAACAATACTTCTTGTTTCAACTTTTCTGGAATCAATATTGAGGGCAGAGCTTATCGGGATAGTAAAATTAGAAGTTTTAGTAAAAACATATTTTTAATTGTACATTATACCACAAATTTTGTAGTGTTTGATTATTATTATAATGCAGATATCAAAAGACAAAGTTACAATCTAATGTTTACTATGCATAACTGTTATAAAACCCACCTTAGTTGTTTTTTGACAGAGCAGGCTACTCAGACTTATTATATATCTTCTTGATCAGGGCAACAAAGCATACTCGATTTTATTTTAGACTGGAAGTAAATTACAATGGCTGAAAGTACTCTTTATGACCAAAGTAGGCTCCTTAGAACTGTGTATGTATTTATTTTCTTGTTCAGTGAAACAAGTCAAACTCAAAATTGGCACTGAAAATATAATTTACTCACATCAGAAGTGCTCATATATATATATATACAAAGGCTACGAAATTGTGTGCAAAGCCACGGATAACTTCTAGTAAAGTAATAATAATAATAACGTCTTTATTTAAAGCGATTTTCAACATTACATTGTTGTTTTTCAAAATAACTCGTCATACATTTTCAATCAAGGCACATACAAATCTATCTATCATCATCCGAGAAATACAAAATTAAACTAATCAAACCAATAATACATTACATTAAACAGCTATTTAGGGGTAATACAAAATTTAATAAAGTATTAATATCAGTCTGCTAGTTAAACATACCAAATTTAATTATTATTACTACTAAATAAGGATATAAGGTTAAATGTGAAATATATTTGCTATGTAATCAACATAGTTGAATTTCTATTGTTGCAAATAAAAATATAAAACTGTATATAAGATTAATATTTCCATGTTCTTCTAACTCAAATTCAGAAATAATTTTAATAGCAGCTTTGAAAACATGAATTATTGCATTATGTACTCTATATTACTAGTGTAAAACTAGGCTATATCATGTACGAGTGTGTAACAAATTCCAGCAGTTCTCTTTTACTTTTCTAATAATAGGTGGATTTCATATAAACTGTCTATTGCTATCACCCTCAAGATGGAATTTCCACAAGATTTACATGCTTTGTTGCCCTGATTAACACGTTAACTGCCACCATAAAGAATTCTAGAGTTCCCTGTATTGCCAAAATTGTCTGTAGTCGTTTTCTATGTGATATTGTTTTCGTGATGAATGTAACTGTAAATGAAAACGATTTATGCAAATTATACGATAAGGGGTGTGGGACTTAACTTTGGACTGATCGGGTTGGCAGATTTATTTTTCATCTGAAATTGCCTGAAAAAAATTCTTGCCGACCCGATCGGGCTGACATAGAAATTTCAGTTCACATTGGGATATTTAGTTTAAATGGCTGTGAAGACAGCATGTGTTCCTTTTTTATTGCTCTATGGTGCGTGTGCAATAAAAGGATGACTGAACAAACATTCCCAACTGCTTTCCGCTCACAGCCGATACGTCGCGTAGTTCGCACCAATTTATGTAACCTCACTTGCACTCTCTGCTTTCATTGTGGTTATTCGTTAAATAGTTGTATGATTGTTTATGTTAGTCCAAGCTTTATTATTAAATATCAGAGATGAATGGAAACCTGGATGAAAGTGATATAGAGATGAGTAGTGAACGCGATAGACATGGAGGTAATTATGGTGAATTGGAAAATTATAGTGGATCTGAGTTTTCTGATTTGGAAGACATTGTCGCTGCGCTGGTACCACAAGATTGCAGAAGAACTGCTTCTTGGAATAGCTGTTGTCAACACGTGGCTAGTGTACGAGAATGGTGTAGAAGTTACTGCTCAACATAGAAGAAGTCATGTGTATTCCATCAAAACATTCAGAGAAATGTTAGTGTATTCACTCTTGGGTCTAGAAGACGAAATTCTATCTGCAGTGCCATCACTATATTTCTGAGTCAACAACTTTTGTTGGTGAGGGAAATAACAAACAGAGATCAAGGAAAAACTGCAAGATTTGCTACAACAAGGATATGCGTGAGGGAGGTCATCAAACATCACAAAATCTGAAGAAAGTGAAAACTTTCTGTAATCTGTGCCCAAGAAAGCCCTACCTCTGCAAAGACTGTTTTAAGAAAGTCCACAAGTAGACATTAATCTGTATTATAGAAGTATTAATCCTCTTTTATATATCAAATTAAAAATAAACTTTGTTTTTATTGAATATCCAATAATTCCAATATAAACGCTCCCAAAATAGTTTTTCTAATTTCATTGACAACGATAATGAGGTAAATGAAACGAGAATAATTAATAAAACAATATAATCACATAATAAAATCAATTAACGAAAGTATAGAAGAAAAATATATTGGTAACAAATAAATTTTCTGACCCGATCGGGAGAAAAAAAGTTCATAATATTCCGCAGTGTTTTATTGAACCTTAAAAATAACGAAAATACTTCAAACAACGTTCTCTGTTCATTCTTGTATCTAATTAGAACATTTAATCCACTGGTTTGCCATCAGAGCCAAACGCAATGCTTGTAGCTGCAATAAAGTAAAACTATGTTATCGTCATGTTGAGGCCTGATCTGGTCGACTTGGCAGTTAACGTGTTAAGAAGTTATATAAGCAAGTCTGAGCAGTCTACTCTGTCAAAAAAACAACTAAGATATTAACTCTTTAGCTCCCATGCACCATAATGTTTAGTACTGGACTGATTGGTATATGTAAAGCACATTCTATTTTGTAGAAGAGTTCTTAACCTGTGATACATTTGAAATATTCTACTTTAACTAATTTTATGTTACTGCATTTTATTTTATTATCTAATTATCAATTATTAGTTTTAATTTTAATGTGTACACAAATTGCATGTTAATTTGTTGTTGCAATATACTTGTATCAAGAAAGCTGACTTTGTTCATTAGATTTTTATATACTTCTTACGGTATTGCATACAGATATTGAATCAAGAATAAGATCTCATTATCTCTAAGTTTTATCAAATGAAACCCAACAAAGAAATCAGTTGAGAAGGAGAATAACTCACCTAAGGTTTGCCCCGTCCTCTTTAATAACAAAGTTCAGTTCAGCTGGTTGTTTTTTGAAATATTGCTTCAGCCTTACCGCCTTCAAGGCATTCCAGATATCTTCATCTGAGTTACATCCTAATGGATCTATGTTCATCCGAAGAGATCCAGTGAAAAGTACAGGTTCCTGCCAAGATTAGTTCAAACAATCTAGATATCTCCATATTGATTTTATTTATTAATGTAATTTGAAATGTATACAAGAACAATACATTCTAGACATTTGTTCCAAATTATTTTTGCGTTGACCTTTCTATACTGCCCACAATCAAACTGAAACTCTGCAAAACCAGATGGTCTCAAAAGTCAGAAATCAGAAATATTTTATTGTCATTAAGCTTAATTACAGCGATAGACAAAGTCAGCTTATTCATTTATGTATATACAGATAAATTAATAAATAAAACACTGAATAATGGCTGAGTAATTGTTTGTGGCCATAACTAAAATACACTTGGTGATGTTTTTAAACATTAGTACGGTACTTTTCGTAGTACAGGTATCTCACCATAAAACGGTTCATTGGGGAGGATGTAGAAATCTTGAAGGTCGACAAATCTGAGTTTTAACTGACATTAAAAGTCTTGGCTAGAAAACAACTTTATTAAAAACCAGACCCCAAAAGATATTTTTATTGGCAGCCCTATCAATGTTTCAAAAGTTCTTCCTAGTTTAAAAGTACCGTAATAGTGTGACACGATTAATCATATAATGGTACACAGCCAAATACAAAAAAGCTGAATGTAAAATAATAAACAGCCTTGTTTTGATTTTTCCGTTTTTAACCAAGACTACATCAACAGCAACAACTCTCAAGCATTCTTGGAAATGACATGTGGTATCCTGAAATTGACATTAAACATCAAAGGAGCGTTCACCATCTTACAGGATTGTTTTATTGTAATAACAAGTTTTCTTTTCATTCTTGATCTAAGAGTTACTTTTATTTACATAATATGTTCTAAAATAAACTTCATAAAAATGAAGCAATATCAAGTATACATAAATGTATCATAAAAGGGGTATTGTTTTTAGATTTAACATTATATGAATTACTTGTTCTTCTAAATTATAAATTGTGCAAAACCACAAATTATAACTTTTTTTTATTTAAGCATTCTAGTATTAATGCTGTAGATGGAGCTTATATTGGTCACTGTTAAATTACATGAAAAACATAAAACCAATATTTAAAACTTTTATTGTTTTGTGAGGCCTTTCGATAGCGAGGCTATCATCTTCAGACACATCACAAAAGTAAATATCTTTTGTGATGTGTCTGAAGATGATAGCCTCGCTATTGAAAGGCCTCACAAAACAATAAAAGTTTTAAATATTGGTTTTATGTTTTTCATGTAATTTAAATTCTAGTATTAGTTTAAATTCTTCAAATTACATATCCTTATCTCTATCAAATACAAAAGCAACCAATGATGTGTTTGTCACTTGTTACATGTTTTGGAGACAACACTCCACCACAGACTACATATAAAATTGAATCCGCCAAATGGCTTCGTTACTAAAAACAACATATAGGACAACATAATTAGAGTCATATAGGAGGCTAAGCACCTATGAGGAAATGCTAGCTATGAGGAAATGTTTGCACAAATATTTATAATAGGCTATATTTAACTTTATTTTATAAAGTCATGTTTTTTTAATTAATAAATTAATTTTATATTATAAATTTAATATTGTGCTCCTAAGATTTATAACATTTTGTAACATAAAAGAAATAAAGGATGTTTTTGATTTGATTTGATTTGACAGTACCTTATCACTTGATTTTGATTTGTTGCAGTTAAGGATAGTTAAACATAATTTGTCAATTAAGTCCAAAAGGGGCATAACTAAATAATTTTAATTTACTTATATTTCATAAGCTATTACTTTAATATCATTTTAGGAAATTTACCTGTGTTATAATGTTTAGACTTGATCGCAATTGTGCCAATGTGAGCTGAGAAATGTTGACATCATCAATGAGTATCTTGCCTTCTACAGCCTCGAGGATGCGGAACAGTGACAAGGCGAAAGAAGTCTTCCCAGCCCCTGTGCGACCCACTATACCAACCTGACATACAACAATGGTTACATTAGCTTACAAGCCTTGAGGATACAGAACAGTGACAAGGCAAGTCTTCCCAGCCTCTGTGCGACCCACTATACCAACCTGACATACAACAATGGTTACATTAGCTTACAAGCCTTGAGGATACAGAACAGTGACAAGGCAAGTCTTCCCAGCCCCTGTGCGACCCACTATACCAACCTGACATACAACAATGGTTACATTAGCTTACAAGCCTTGAGGATACAGAACAGTGACAAGGCAAGTCTTCCCAGCCCCTGTGCGACCCACTATACCAACCTGACATACAACAATGGTTACATTAGCTTACAAGCCTTGAGGATACAGAACAGTGACAAGGCAAGTCTTCCCAGCCCCTGTGCGACCCACTATACCAACCTGACATACAACAATGGTTACATTAGCTTACAAGCCTTGAGGATACGAACAGTGACAAGGCAAGTCTCCCCAGCCTCTGTGCGACCTATACCAACCTGACATACAACAATGGTTACATTAGCTTACAAGCCTTGAGGATACAGAACAGTGACAAGGCAAGTCTCCCCAGCCCCTGTGGGACCCACTATATCAACCTGACATACAACAATAGTTACATTAGCTTACAAGCCTTGAGGATACAGAACAGTGACAAGGCAAGTCTCCCCAGCCTCTGTGCGACCTATACCAACCTGACATACAACAATGGTTACATTAGCTTACAATCCTTGAGGATACAGAACAGTGACAACGCAAGTCTTCCCAGCCCCTGTGCGACCCACTATACCAACCTGACATACAACAATAGTTACATTAGCTTACAAGCCTTGAGGATACAGAACAGTGACAAGGCAAGTCTTCCCAGCCCCTGTGCGACCCACTATACCAACCTTACATCCAACAATAGTTACATTAGCTTACAAGCCTTGAGGATACAGAACAGTGACAAGGCAAGTCTCCCCAGCCTCTGTGCGATCTATGCCAACCTGACATACAACAATGGTTACATTAGCTTACAAGCCTTGAGGATACAGAACAGTGACAAGGCAAGTCTTCCCAGCCCCTGTGCGACCCACTATACCAACCTGACATACAACAATAGTTACATTAGCTTACAAGCCTTGAGGATACAGAACAGTGACAAGGCAAGTCTTCCCAGCCCCTGTGCGACCCACTATACCAACCTGACATACAACAATGGTTACATTAGCTTACAAGCCTTGAGGATACAGAACAGTGACAAGGCAAGTCTTCCCAGCCCCTGTGCAACCCACTATACTAAACTGAGATACAACAATTACAAGCCTTGAGGATACTGTTGTTGTGTACCTAATCAAGTACTCACCGGGCTTCTGTAAAGCGTGTTTGCCGATTGCCATTCATTTCCTTATTGCATTTTTATTGTTTGCCTTTTTTTTTATTATTGCAGATCATTTATAGGGGCACATACAGGGTGATTCATGAAGTTCTCCCCCCACTTCTACAGCACATTGTACTAGTAAAAATAATGAAAAAATGTTTATATAAACATAGGTCCGAAAACGCTTCGTTAGCGAGTTACAGCTAGCGAAAGATTTCGCCTGAATTCCTGGGTAAAGAGTAAAAATAAAGCCATACTGAAACTTTTGGAAAGGTTAATTAAGTAAGAAATATCGTGGATTCTTATGTATTTTTACCTGATAAAGCTAATAAAATAGGTTTCAGAACTGTACCTGTAGTAGTTTTTGAGGGATTCAGGGTTAAATGCAAAAACATTGGGGCACGAAACAATGTTTTTTTTTTAAGTTTTGATGTACAATAACTTTGTTAAATTGGTAATAATAACATAAAATCAACAAACATTAATTGTAGAAAATTTAATTCTGAGAAAATTGATATAATCAAAGTCTAAAATAAAAACAGAAATAAGTACAAAAAATCGATTTTATTCAGTATAATACATTACTAGCTGTAAAGAAATACCGTACGGTATTTTAAATAAAATAAAACAAAAACAAAATGTTTGTTCCTTAATGATGAGATAAATTGAGAAAACAAGATTAACTGTTAAATAAATTTGTTTGTAAATAAAAATATCATGTTTTAATTACGTTGTATTTTTTTTTTTTAAATAAAAATGTACGTAAAATGTTCGAAAATAAATGAAAGCAAACATTTTCCCATTATTGTTTACTAATCATCGAAATGCAGTTTTTTGTTTTATTAATTTCTAAGTTGGTAACGCACGAATAACATGCTGATCAACAATGGTATTCTGTACTGTTACGTTAGAACTGTGTATTAGTGGTGTTTTGCAAGCTACAGCAGGAGATCGGGTTTCTGTGAATCTTGTTATTAAATGCAATTTTTCTGTGAGTTATAATTCGATTGTTTATTCAACGAAAAAATGCCTTACTTATTTACATCAGAGGAATACGCTGATATGGTTTTTATTTTGGGTTACTGTAAATGGTAATGCTAGAGCTGCTGTAGAAAGAATATGAACTACGTTACCCTAATAGGAGGATTCCAGATACCAAAACAATTTCAGGAACTTTTCGTTACTCTTCGGGAAACAGATCACTACCAAGTACTAGAACCAATTATGAACGAGCTGTCCAACTTGATGATGATATTGTTATTAATGCTGTTCATCGCAGTCCAGGTGTAAGTACACGACGTATTTCTAGGCGAATAGGAGTTTTCGCAGTCAACGGTGTGGAGGTCACTCAATCGAAAACAAATTTTATCCGTTTCATAAACAAAAGGTTCAACATCTACAGCTAGGGGATGGTCCGCTTCGCTTGGAGTTTTGCAACTTTTTTAATATTAATAATCAACTCTACAAAGCGTATTTTGTTTACGGATTAGGCACAATTCACTCGGGATGGTGTCAATAACTTGCACAATGAACACTCATGGGCAGAAGAAAATCCACTTGAGGTAGTGGAACAGAACTTTTCAACACCGATTTAGCGTCAATGTCTGGTGTGGCCTTTTGCACAATCGGCTGATTGGACCTTTCATATTACCTGGGACGCCTAAATGCTGAGTTCTATTTGCATTTCCTTCAAGAAGAGTTGCCGCAGCTGTTAGAGAATGTTCCTTTACATCTCAGACAAAATTTGTACTTCCAGCATGACGGAGCACCTCCCCACTTTTCACGTGCCGTTTCTGCTTACTTAAATCATCAATTTCCTGGACACTGGATTGGTCGTGGAGGGCCTCACCCTTGGCCACCAAGATCACCAGATCTATCTCCATTGGATTATTGCATCTGGGGATGGATGAAAGACATTGTATACAAGACAAAAGTGAATTCTCGTGATGAATTAATTGCCCGTATTATGGATTCGGCTGTGCAGATACAGGGAAGTCCTGAAAAATTAAGAAACACAACAAAAGCAATACACAAACGTGCTGCAAAATGTATTGATAATGATGGCCTCATTTTCGAACATCTATTATAAAAAGGTGCGTACGGTTGGCCCAACCTGATTAATTTGCTTAAACCTAGTAATGTATTATACTGAATAAAATCGATTTTTTTTGTACTTATTTCTGTTTTATTTTAGACTTTGATTATATCAATTTTCTCAGAATTAAATTCTCTACAATTAATGTTTGTTGATTTTATGTATTTATTACCAATTTAACAAAGTTATTGTACA
Source organism: Homalodisca vitripennis (assembly GCF_021130785.1). NCBI lineage: Eukaryota > Metazoa > Arthropoda > Insecta > Hemiptera > Cicadellidae > Homalodisca > Homalodisca vitripennis. The sequence continues at coordinate 45,609,042 of NC_060209.1, read as the reverse complement.
TCAAACTTAAAAAAAAACATTGTTTCGTGCCCCAATTTTTTGCATTTAACCCTGAATCCCTCAAAAACTACTACAGGTACAGTTCTGAAGCCTATTTTTTATTAGCTTTATCAGGTAAAAATACATAAGAATCCACGATATTTCTTACTTAATTAACCTTTCCAAAAGTTCAGTATGGCTTTATTTTACTCTTTACCCAGGAATTCAGGCGAAATCTTTCGCTAGCTGTAACTCACTAACGAAGCGTTTTCGGACCTATGTTTATATAACATTTTTTCATTATTTTTACTAGTACAATGTGCTGTAGAAGTGGGGGGAGAACTTCATGAATCACCCTGTATATGTGTCAGTTTGCCTGTAGTATATTTAACTGCTATTGAGAACAGTTTTTAAATCCTATAGACCAAGTGTTACATAAATGTGTCACCAGCAAATATGTTCTTACACCTGATAAATTTGTTACAATATAAATTATACATTACCACAGATTACTTGTATTAAAACAAAGAATTTAAGCAATTTTTTAAGTTTTCTTTATAGATAGGGTCATATTTAATATGGCTGGTACCTGGGAGCTAATTAACTTGTGCCACATATATGTGGCACCTGGGAGCAATTGTGCTAATGCTGCATCATTAGAATAAATAATGCAATAAGGCTGTGTAAGCCTTGGAAATTTTAAGAATGTGGCAAGGAAACAATGAAGTGTGGTATCTTACTAGTCCCCTCTCTTGTTTATTTTAGTTAAAAACAAATATGAGTGTCTCCTTATTCATTTTTTCTGCACATTTAAATAACGCACCAAACAAATTAAATTTTTAAATAAGTCTGATGAAATCAAAACAAATGCAGTAACCAATTAAAACTTACAACATTTTCCAGTAATGTCATATAATGTTGATGAACTGATATCACAGACTAACTAGTCATGTATGGAATAACATTATTTTTTAAACATTTACATATGTAAATCTATTCAGTTTAACAGTTCTAGCTTCTTGAGGGAGTTCATTAAATAGCTCTATTTTCGTAAAAATGTGGCTTTTTTATTTTCTACAATCTAAATGATACTTGTATCAATAAATGATTATTTCTTGTATGTATATGTAGTCTACGTAGTATGAATGTAAGTGCACCACAATACTATGCTTACTTTATTTATAGCAAAATGTGATATGAACATTAGCTAATAATCAATAATCATAATAAATATTCAATACAGTTTGTTATACTTAAGCTGTTAGGTCCTCACAACCCAAGAGCATTCCCAAAAATAATTACTTGATTTTCGTTTTAGGTGGAAGTATACATAATAAAACAGTTATTCTATAAGATTAAAAAGATATTATGGCCATTTTAGATTAATGCAATTTGAAACCATAATTAATTAGCACCTATTTAACTCGAATTAGGACTACTTATTTATAGCTAAGATAACTTTTCCCAAACAATCACAAAATCAGGATATTATTTAAAAATTATAAAAGAGTATAAAATAAAAGGATAACCTTATGATGATTGTATTTCCTTAAACATAGACATTTCCCATCCATTACAACAAGACTTTTTTGCCTGAGGCAAATACAAATGATTCTATTATTTTTTTCAAAATGTTTTATAACAAACTTTAAACCAAGAAGTAGAAATGTTGTGTTCAGTAAAAATGAGTGCTGGAGGGAGAGGAAAGGAGAAAATTAGGAGCCATGTGTTTGTGTATTTGGTTCATGTGTGTGATGACATTTAAGAATAACTCATGTGATTTACAAATATATAGGACATTATAATAAAATATGTAGAGCATCAAAACCTTATTATAGCCGGGCGAGGGTGAGAAAACAAAGTTCAGATCATCAAGTACCCAGGGTTTTCCTTCCCTGTATCTTGTTTTATATCTCTTGAACTCCACCTTTCCTTGACTGGGCCAGCCTACAGGGATGAGAAGTTCTTGGTTTTCCTGGAACATTCATCCATATGAAAATAATTGAACAGGTTTATGGACTATCGTAAGTGATAATATGATGTTTATTTAAGACATTAATGAAAATTATTTTTACTGTAAATTTTTTCAAAAATGACAGGCTTTATCTACATGAGTTCAATATTAAAATAAAGTACATACAGTAAAATACAATTAATTTGGTATAATTAAAACTATACATCAAAGTTATATTCTTTTAACAGTTGATGAGTACACACAACAATTACCTAGCAATGCAAAACAAAGCAATAAATGGTTAATTAAGGACCTGCAAATTTTCTGACAAAGAGAGGTGACAAGAATGAGCGAACTTTAAGAACACTGAGACTTTGAATATTTATAAATGTCTGCAACTAACCTACAGACATGTTCAAAAACGAGTGTCGAAGAGGTTTCTCTGACAAGTTAGACACATGAAATAGTGAGCACAACTGTGGCACAATAGGGCGATAAATGTGCGGAAGAAGTTCATACACAAAATATGACCTAATGGTAAACTAACACTTGACACATTCTATGTCGTGGGAAACAAAAAGAGGTTGAAATGTTAAGGGTCAAAAAAACTTGTTTGAGGTGAGAGAGTACAGTATGTCACTGATAACTTGCACTTGAGGTGCTCCCGCCAGAGTGGCAGACAAAACCATACTAGCCAACCGAGCATAGAGACTCTACACACAGTGCTAAAATAGGAAACAAACAGGTAACCTATCTTCACCCTGTGTTAGTTTGTTTCATGGATTATTTAATTACAACTACTAAGTAAATATGAATTAAACTAAGTCTAATTAAAATCACACAACAGTATTTATGTTATTTCTCTTTATCCTGTTTTATTCTTTTATTGTAGGGTACTTAACTTCTGTAAAAAAATGTAAAAGTTGGGGTTTATGTCTTATGGAGACATAAAGTTTCAAAGGATTCCTTCATTATTAAACAATGTTAAGTAATATACTGCTTCATCAGTGTTTACAAAAAATAGTTATTAAATCAAATTTTAAAACACAACAAAAACAAGTGATAAAATACATAAAATAAAATTAAAAACACAATTGTGCGTCATTAAACAAGTGGCGTTGCGGTGACAAAACAACTGGACAGAGTGACGTAACCTGAAATTGCCCTTCTGGCAGCAGTGCAAGACTTCCAAACCTTGGCAAATGTCATCTATGCTGTAGTTCTCATCAAGTAGGTATTCGATAAAACTGGATTTTGTTTTTAAATTTTTATATTGAAGCAGTGTTTGTTGCATTTATCTCTCTAAATGACCGAGAGTCTATCCTATGTGGTTTTTGGGACAATCAAGACACTTCATTTTGTAAACACCTAGCATATCAAATATGGCATTAGTTTAACTGTTTTAATTTAAAAATGAAATTTTTATTTAATTTATTTGTCATTCTGATGGACATCTTTTTTTTCTTTGCTGGTTTTATTTTGTACAGACTGATTGCATGCTGTGCATACATAATTTTTCTTATTTTCTTTATGCAAAAAACTGTTGCATTTGGCGATATATTTTGTTAGATTGAGTTCTTTTGAGTAGTTTTCCTTATCCATGAGGATATCTGTAAATCATACCATGATAAAGTGCTTATTTTTTAAATATCTTATATTTTATCTTTTATATTTTATCAGATAGTAGGAAATTGAATAGATCATTTGGCTAGAAGTTGTTGGTTTCCCGTATGTACATGCTGTTCCATATACTATCATTTCTATTTTCCAGTGCTACAGATACAAAATTTATTTATGTAACTTCTCCTGTGAATTTGAGCTTATAATCTTTGTGTTTGTTCAATAAATTCGCTTAAAGAGTTGAAATACATTAATAAAGAATTAACTGTGAACCGTGTAAAACCGTGTAAGTACTACAATCAGGCGCACACTCACGGGGGGCTAAAGGGGCTGTAACCCCCCCTCAAGAGAAAAATTACATTGCAGCTCAAAAAACACACCAAAGAGGCAAAATGTTCTCCAGGAAAAAAGTGAAACACTAGCACCAAAAACTAAGAAACAAAAACTCAAACAGCTATGCCCAATCAGATGGTTTCAAAGGTATGATGCTGTCCTCATCATGAAGAAGCTGTACAACCTGTACAATCATTTCATCCTTAGAAGAAATCAAGTGTTGGGATGATAAGGACACATCTTCAGGGGCCAATGTCCTTTTGACAGCTATATGTCAGTCAGAGTATATATCAGCTGAAAAGCTACTCAGCTACACTTTGATATTGTGTCAAAAGCTACAGTCAAGTGACGCGGATCTCTGGGTTGCTTTGAACTATGCTGACTGACTATGTACTTCAGAGTCTGAAGTCACTAAGAGAAAAAGTTAATGAAGAGTTTTCAGTCTTGATTCAAGAGGCACAAAAAATGGCCGAATTGAATGAAACTACAATTAGTGTTCCAAAGACTGTTGGGAGGCAGACACACAGAAGCAATGTCTCAGCCGAAAGCACAGAACAATTTTATAGAATTAACGTATTCATCCCTTGGATTGAAAGTTTTATTTCCTGCATCGAAGAACGTCTCTTAAAGCACAAGAACATTTCGAAAGGGTTTCACTGCTTGCTTCATACTTATTTAGAGAATAGTGAAGAAAGTAAAGAGATGAAAGTTTTTGAAGTTGATTGAAGTTTATGAAGAAGATTTGGAAAACAACAACTAAAACGTGTTGATGACAGAAATGGAAGTTTTGGCAAGCTTTTCTCCAACAAAACAAGACACACCATGTCAATGCAATTGATTTTCTAAATATTTGTGATAAAACAATCTCTCCAAACATCCATATCCTACTTAAGATTTTCATCACTATACCTGTATCGACCAGCACAGCAGAGCACTTCTTTTCCACTCTTTGAAGAATCAAGACATACTTAAGAAACACAATGTCTGAGAGTAGGCTAAATGGCTTAGCCAATCTCAATATCCACAGGACAATTCCAGTTGGCACAGACAGTATATTATCCATACTGACGAAGACCCAAAGAAGACATGTAATTTTGTTTTGTAAGACAGCGGATTAAAAAGATTTTGTCAAAATAAAACGTAAAATCTTATTTAATCTGCTGGGTTTTATCATTCATTCCTATAGTCCTTACTTAAAACTTGTATTCAAAGTGCTAAAATAAAGTTAAAGTAATGCCTTAAAATACTGATTTTTCATGGAATTTTTAAAAAGTTTTCCGTTGGTTGGCCCAGGGACCCCGGTCAGCCCCTCCCCCCTATAATTATTTTCTGAGTGCGCCACTGCTACTATGCACTATGAAAAGAGTTTGATGACTTATTAAAATTCAGTGTTTTGAACTATGAATCTTGCCATAGAACTAAATAGTTACTGAGTTTTGCATAAAATAATGTTGAAAAACACACAATGTTCTGTGTTAAGAGTTTATTTTTGTTACAACTTTTACAAACGCAATTAACTATTTTCCCCTGTATAAAATATTGATTATAAAATACTAGATAAATAATTTTTTAGCTTTACTTTAAAAAGTCTTGATTTTGTTACTTTGTTTTCTGTAAAGATTGTTTACACATATATATTTTAAGAATTTAAATCTTAAACAACAATATAGAAAATTATTGACTTAAAACAGTATTTCAAACTGTATTGCTCATAAAAAAAAGAAATACGAAGATATAACCAAATGCTTAAAATTTCATCAAAGTTTTGTTTTAAAAATAGATACTAATTATTTTAAATAGATTGAACAGAGTAGGATTTTTTTTAAGATACCGTTTTACTTTATACAGAACTTCTAGATTTATTCTCAATGAACTATATGTAAGATATATATATAATTAAACACTTTTAATTACTTCTTCAGAGACAGAATCATATGTTTTGAGTTGGAAACTGTATTTTTAACTTAAAAGTGAAGGAGCTCATAAATGGAAATTAGCACATATAGATTTAATTTGTGTTGCAATTAATTGTTTGAAAACTTTTAATGGTGTAACATAAAGAAAAAAATAAAATAAGTATGTACTCGGTTGAATTATACAAGGCAAAAAGTAAACTTCATCTTTTGATATCTTCAGTAACATGTTCTGCAGGATGCTACATAATAACAGTGCTGTCTAGTTTATGTGAGAGTGAAGTTCTTAGGTTCCATTCCACATCAAATCAGTAGTGAAAAAACTCAGTAAAATTCAACAAAATTAAAACAAATTTCTAATTAGTATAACTATTTACTCTTTGGATGACCTTTGCCACAAAACTCAATATGATTTTATTTTCTTTATACTAAAAATGATGCTATGCAAAATCCAATCTCTGTACATTATTTGAATAAAGAATGTTTAACTTTGTCTATATTTCAGGAAAAAGAACTCTAAACATTGACCAACTCAATATAGTTTGTACACGTATTGTTTGAAAACATATTATCAATGATATTACATCTTCACTTGCTTCTATGAATACTTCAGAGAGTCCAATGTCACCCTCACTAGGTTCCTCATTTTTTCTCAGGTTGTTTTCTTTTTTATCACGTAAACTGTTATGTGATGGTTTGAGCTGCAATACCTCCTGGTAAAATAAAAACAAATTATTAAATTATATGATAACAAATCAAAACACTGAAAGTTATTTAAATATTGTTTAAAAATTGCAAATACTTAAAATTTCACTAAATAAATATAAATTATGCTAGGAAATAATAAAACTTCCAAAACTAAGTAAACACGTTTATATCACGATACAAATTTAAGAAAAATTAAAATCAGAACCATAAAAATAAAATAAAAAAGAGTATGTTTTTAAATTAAGCGTAAGAATACTATGATACTCTAAGTAATTTGCAGAGAATCTGGGAAATGAATATCTTTTTAAAACTGCAAGTCAGATCCTCTACTTTCTGCTTTTAAATCATATAAATAGTACCTTATAAAACAATTTTCTAGAATATATTCCATTAACGTTAAAATGTAATGATTTATATTTATAGATAATTTATTTATGTACAACTACACAAAGTACGACGAGTGGATAAAATAAAAACTTGTAATCGTCTATTTGCTGCAGAGCAGCTAATGTCCGCGTATATAACCAGCAGACTCAATGGTGTTGACAAATATAGACAGATAATACAAACTGCAATAAAAATATTATGTATAGATAGATCACGTTATTTTGTTTCTAAATGATTTTAATACACAAAGAACTACAAAAGCACGTTTTAGAAGTCGGTAATTTGCGTACTGCTAATTTATTTGTATTTATGGTTATTATTAGACAGACAATTTTAATCTCATGAGTTGTCCATGTTATGAGACTGTAATTTTCTTACTTTCAATATTGGAAAGAAATATTGTTGGGAAAAAGGGTGGTACCATAGATGTTATAAAACTTATATTGTTTGATGATGTCTTGTATAAAATGTTATTGTAAAACCTCTAGAAAGTAATATTTTTTAACTGAGTCAATCAAAACACTCAAGAGATAAAGTGTTACCATAGATTCAGTTAGCATATCCAGGAAGCTAGCATTATCATGCGTCACAACTTTAAAAATAATTCACACGAGTACGCACCAGTCAACACAAACAAACCATTCTTCATATAACAATATTTTCTTTTATTTTCATATGCTTATGACACAGGTTTTAGACATGTAAGTCACTTACTGTTGGTATTTCGCTATATTCCTTTATTCGTTCCACAGCAACAATATTGGTCTCAATTTCAGCAGCTGATAACACTGAATTACGAAGGTAATGTACTATCTGTAAACATTTTAGGTTATTGAAAACAACTCCATATTTCAGTAAAAATTTTTCCTTAATCCTTTTTCCCTTTTTGTATGACCCACCCACAAGGTCAATAATATAATTATGTACAACTACTAACCAAATTACAACCAGTCAAGTTTAACTCCCAAACAATTAAGGGAATAACAATCACTTTTCACCTCAAAGACCCCAAACTTATAAAAAGAAAAAGCGGAAAAGAGTAAAAAAAAGTGGAATGCTATTGAAATTGTGTGAAAATTGCACGATAAGCAAAATGTGATGTTCTTCCAACTACACAAATTACATTATTATAAGGTGTGAAAATTATATGATCCAGTCAAATAACAAATATAATAAAGTCAAAGAGAAACTACTTTCTATTGTGTATAACAATGCTAAGATGAAGTGTGTTGGAAATGATGACATGTATAATATTCGCAATATATCTAGTTAGAGTAGGATTAGTATCATCTTTTAGAATAAGACTATCTTTAAAATAGTCCAGGACATCCAAACAGGGCATAAACCGATGAGCTGACTCAGTCATTGGACCTATCGTACAATCTAAAGGCCGTCTCTCTCTTAGTTACTGAAATCGCGCGTTTGTCTTGCCCTAAGCGTCCCTTGGATGTCCAAAGAGTCTCAGTCTCGTCTTGGAACTCGCTGTGTTATGAAGTAGCACAAGCATCTTTATTTTCTCTCTGCCGAGGTGCATAAGTATTGAACCCTCCTTGTATTTTTCGTTGGCTGTAGTAGTGCCATTAACAGTTTTAATCTTGTGCCCAATTTTAATAACAGTGTTTTATTTATTAATTTTTCTGTAAGAAAAGTTTGTTCTATTTTAATCTATTATAGCCTATTTTTATGAACTATTGATCACTTTATTACTTTATACTTATTTAGTATCCAAGGAGTTTTAAATGAGAAATCTTGCAAATACAAATACAAATATTCTTTATTTTCAAATACATTAAGTATTTAAATGGCGTATTGCTGTTGATGTATCAAAACTGAAAAGCTTTTACTTTAAGTTATGTTACATGTTTTATGTCATGTCTTACTTTTTATTTGGCAATGTATTGCATTATTGTAAAAAAAGTGTAATGACAAAAACTTATGAGTTCTAAATTTGATATTATTTTTTATTGAATTGGACTTATTAGCATAAAATTAGAGGTGCATATAACATTTTAAGTAATAATTACCAAAATAGGTTTTGTTATGAAAAGTAAAATAAAAAAAATTACTAGTATGAATAACAGATCATGTATTATAGATTTCAATAATTTATTTTATTCTATACATTTATCAGAAAAGGTTACAACCTCAATACTAATGGCAGTAAGAATAACTATGAACTAATTAATATGACTGTAATTATTAGCCTAAAACCATAATTACCACTGTTGAAAAGTACAGAAGACCGTAATATACTTCATTTGGTGACTGTATGTAAGAGGTTCCCATCAGTGATACAAGGAAAATAATGAAAACACCACACATAGAGACCCACACTCCAACCCACCTGGAAGCAAACTTATCACATTACGATATATTTTGATAGTGACAAAATATTGTAAACAGAGTAAGTCTAACTGACTATAACCAAATATTGGTTGATAGTTAACTTTATTTATGATATTTTCACTATCACTGAATTAGTAGTTTAACTCTGTACATCACACACAACAATTGTAGATCAATACTGATTTATTACAAAAGTAAAATAAATTTATTGTAGTAAGAAAGAGTTCCATATTTACAGATTTATCATGTGCAAAAATGTTACCAAATTGCTATGCCTGATTCAACCAAAAACTGCAAATTAAATAAATATTTCTGGAAAAAAACATTTATAAAATATCATATTAGTGTCAACTGAGCAAATTTTATGTTACAATGTTAACTAAATAAGAATTATTTTATGAAAAAATAATACAATAAACGGAACTATTCAAACTTCTTATGAAAAAAAGTATTAGATTCCTATTTTTTAAGCGAATGCATGTAGTTCATAACAAACAAACAAAAAAACATATTGTGGAATACATTTTTATAGTTACAAACTTATTCTGTGTAATTATAGTAAACATTAAAGTATTTCAATAAAAAGGGACAATAGATTTATCATTAAATTTTTCATTAGGTTTTTCCTGATAAACTGACAATGTCAAAAGTTGTTCCTATTCATAAAAAAAGGTGCCAAAGATGAATATGGTAATTTTAGGCCTGTTTCACTTGTTCCTGCTGTGTCAAAGGTCTTTGAGAGATTAATTAGTTTACAAATAATAAAATATCTAGAAAGTAACAAACTACTTTCCACACAATAATATGGTTTAAGGAAACAAAGGTCAACTACAGATGCTGTCCTTGCTTTTATTCAGGATTGTCTGGAAGGTTTAGAGGATGGTGTGCATATTAGTGCAAAGTTCTTTGATCTCTCAAAGGCCTTCGACACAGTATCTCATGATATCTTATTAATGAAACTTGAAGCTCTTGGTTTTGATTGCAAGTCGATTCATTTTATAAAATATTATCTTACTGATAGATCGCAGGCAGTTTATTTTAAAGGCAATTTATCTAATTTTAGAAATGTTGACCAAGGTGTCCCACAGGGTTCAATTTTGGGACCTCTGCTTTTTTTAGTATATGTAAATGACTTGCGTTGTAATATTGAAGATAATGATACTACTTGTTTTCTGTATGCCGACGATTTGTGCTAGCATGAAATCTCAAAATGCTAATATTGATGATATTTTTGCTTCAAAAGTTGATGCTTTGGCTAAGTGGTGTGATGTAAATAAATTATCTATTAATTTGACTAAAACTCAAGATCTTGTTATATCTTTAAGGAATAATACTTTTCAAACAATTAAATTTCTTGGCGTAATGGTCCAGTCAAATCTTAAATGGCAATCTCATGCTAAATAGATTGCTCCAAAAGTGTCTAATGGAATTTTTATGATTAGAAGGTTAAGTTTAATCGTCAGCTCTCAAGTACTTCTTTTAATTTACTATAGTTTTGTACATACATATCTTTCTTATGGTAACATCTTGTGGGCAAACAGTTCAGTGTCTCAGTGTTTGTTTGTACTTTAAAAAAGAGCTATCAGACTAGTATGTGGTGCTAGGCCTAGAGCACATTGTAAATCATTATTTAAAGAGTTGAAAGTTTTATCCTTACCTAGTCTATATGTTTATAATTGTTTGCTATATGTTAAAAAATACATTGATAATTTTAAAAGTCATTCTGAGGTGCACTGCTATAATACAAGATTCAAGGATAATTTAAGGAAGGAGCAATGTAAATTCTCAACAACTCAACAAAGTTTTAAGTCCAATGCCATACATTTTTTCAATCATCTGCCTTTAAATGTTAGATGTTTAGAATATAATATATTTAAATTGTGTGTAAAGAATGTACTTATTGAGCATTGTTTGTATACTGTAAATGGGTTTTATGACATAAGAATGTAGATAATATTCACTTTAAAAATACTTGACTATGCTAATACAAAATGTTTTTTGTCCTTGGCAATAAATTATTTGATTTGATTAGTTTTCCTAAAGAAGTGGTGTACAATTTCTATCAAAAATTGGGGGAGGGGGAGAGTGAAGTGAAACCAGGTTACAGATGAAAGAGCAATCAGCTACAATCAGCTATGGAATACATCAAGGTTTACAAGGTACAGACTGAAGGTTCGGCATCATCTTTGTTCTATTAACCAAATAATAAAACTGACTCTCCAATGAGTTAACACAAACAGAGAGCCCTGAGATGCACGCTTTATTTTAGACCTTATTCTACAATCAACTTGTGATTTGTCAAACTTCATGTTAAATGTTCTTTGTAAGACATGTCCGTGACCTCCCTCATCGTGCACATTCGTTCATCCATCCTTACATGTTTGACACTATTAAAATACAACACCATCACTCATAAAGTTAGCTCAGCGTAAACTGGCTACTTGAGTTCGGCAGTGACAAGTGTTGTAGTGGGGAAGATGCGCGATCGACAACTGCGCACATTGTGGACTTGCCACTTGTCTGGCCATCATAACATGAGATCGGAGGTAGAAAAAGAAAATCGGCCCTCATAGTGATAACATTAGTGCTGAGAATATGCCTACTTTAATGGCTTTTATAGTTGGAAGTGATCCTTATTTTGAAACTGTAAAATCATGATGGTGTAAGTTTGCAAGGTCTATTTCAACATTTATGTAAACTTAGTATTTTAAATCAAAATTTCTTTAAATTAAAAGGAAAGGAATTAAACTATTGTCTTCATTGTACAGTAACTAGATGTTTGTATCGAAGAGGTTAAGTTAACAACGAACTGTTTTCTGGAAAATCATCATTCTGTAACTTCCTACATTGTTTTTCAATCTGTATTATGTAAAAGATTATAGGAAATTTTATGAATATTCTTTTAGAAACTGACAATAACCTTCCAATCCTGTTTCCCTGTGTTCCCAATTGCTATATAATAAATCTGTTAGGCTATAATTCTACTAGCAACAGCAACATGACAATAGCAATGAACCAGACTACTCATTGTAATTTAGATAAGCTGTCTTAATTACTGTGACTGATACCTGGTTGCATGTCCTCTGGCCAAGAATAAGTTTCTGAATCCCTGGGAACTTGTTTGTTCTGTTGAACAAAAGTCGATAATGTATCAACGTTTCGTTATATTATGAAAGTTGAACTAAGACCGCAATAACTGCCTGTATGTATATAGATTCTTTATAATATTTTACATCTCCAAGCTAGGAGAAAAGTTTCCAACCTACACTTACATGTTTGAGGCACTTAATGAAAAGTTGCAGCGTTGGTTTGAGTCCACATTTTCTTCAAACTTTTGTATGAATCTATCCTGGGCACCATATGCACGAATTGAAGTGGCTCCTATACCAAAATATAAACATTGCTGTTGTTAATTTATTAAAAATACAAAGGACACAATGTCACAGATTAATATATACCAGTACAATCAATTTGTGTATGCATTTTGTGTTTGTGTGTGCGCACACATTTGTATGCATGTGTGTGTTTTCAGCTCTAGGGCACCGCATACAAGATATTTTACTGGTAGTCCATGAAATATATAAACTCATTTTTTTGTTTGGATTTACAATGTAGAATCACCTAATTGTACAATCCACAAAAATTTGTAGAAATTTTCATTAATGTTTTATAACTATGAGCATATTCTAATATTTTTAAATAAAGGAATCTTACAATTATTTGTTTTTTTTTAATTGAAGTTGTGTTCAGAATTATGACAATGATATCTTTAATTGAATATAATGTAGATCAGTTCAGATGAGTTTGCGGCAATACACAATGTGAGTGTCCTTTGATGTAGATCAGTTAAAGGATTTGTAGACAACTATCTCAGCCTTAGTTTCTAGAATTCCACCTTAGCATTTTCAGCAGGCTGCACCATCAAGCGGCTGGTGCTCAAAAGTTTAATGTGGGAGGTAAAGAAAAAAATTCAAGATTCTTATCCTACACTTACTTACCCTGCATCATTTATTAACTTTAATACCTAAGCTTTGTTACTAGTGCAATGCGTACATTTTAAGATTGAAATTTTCTAAGGATTTTTTTTTACATTTGATAAATTGATTACCGTAATGTATATACTTTAAAATTAAGCAAATATGTACGACCTTCAGCTTGCTACTTACTAAACAAAAATCATTAATGATTCAAATTTACCATCTGATCGGTAACAAATTATATATTTAATTGAAGAGACCATTTAACACTCATCCATTCCATCTATGAACAAGAGTTAGATAAACTAGAAAGGACAAGTAATTTTCTATTATTCTTTTACTATACTATTTTCTTATTAAATCTAACTAATTCTACATAACCTACCTTGTTTAATTACTAACCTACGAATGATTCACTGAGATGTGAATAAATAGGAGAGCGAGACACTGACTCAAGCCTCCTTAGCTGTCTAGAAGTTGCAATAAAGCAGAGCTGAAAAATACAAGCAATTAGTATTAAAGCTATGTTAGAGCTGAGCAGGAACTTGTCAATATGTATATTTTATTTTATCTGTTTTATTAATTAATCTATTACTATTAATTTGTGAATTTTAATTAAAAATATATTTTTAATCAATATCTATTGAATTTAGAAATGGAATGGAAATTATATTTATAAAAGACATTTAATTAATGACTTCCATTGATACTTGATTCAATATTTTAAAAATCATGGTTTCAATCACAAAAATCTATTTTACAGGTCTTATCTGCAAAATATTAATATTTAACTTAATTACATTTAAACACATAAACCAATATTTAAAACTTTTATTTTTGTGAGGCATTTTGATAGCAAGGCTATCTTCGTCAGACACATCACAGGCTTTTGTTTATATTAAATAACAGTTTTAAGTATTGGTTTATGTGTTTTAAATTTAATTTAATTAAGTTAATAGTATCCAATACAAGCTTTATCTTCAACAAAATATTAATAAAGTAATTAGTATTTTTTTTTAAAGAGAACTTATTTTTAAAAGTAAGTAATTCACAGAGAGTGTACAGTTTTTGACAAACATTTTGTTATTACTCGCTATGCATTGAAAGTAATAATATACCACAACAATATACCATTCTAAAATGTATCAAAATAATAATTACGACAACAAAATAAACTTTTTTTTCTCTCATATTACCGAAAATAAAAAATGTATATCTTACCATTATTAAAATGGAGAATATCACGATGACTACTGCAGCAAAAGTAAAAATTGAAGGTTCGAGCATTATGGCAAATGAGAACATCATCACCTGGTCATAAAACAGTATGTGAATATTGTTTATGTATTAAAAGTAAGAACAGACAACTAATTAATAATTCAAACATATTTTAAAACTTCTCACAGGTGCTCATCACATGTAAGGTTAAAAATAATGAGATGTGTTCAGAAGTTAAAGATAGAAAATTGTTTAACACTGGAGCATAGATCTGGTATATTTTTCCTGATCTTATAATAGACCTGTAATTAAGTCAAATCCTGAGAGAAGGAATTTTTAATTTAACCTATTAACCCTTTAAATACAAGACTATGATTTATTTGATCCTGGTTTAAAATGCAAAAATGACTAGCAATTAATGTTTGGTAGCAGACTCCTTTTCAATTGCAACTTCTCAATGTGCTCAAAGTAGCTAAATGACAGACTGACTCAAGCTAAACACATATATCTGACAAGAGAAAATGGAATATTGATTTTCAATAATAGTATAATAAATACTACAAAAGAAATTAGAGCAATTTTACCACAATACTGAAGTGAAATAGCAGGTCTTTTAAGCTATGACAGCTATTATAAATCACCTACTTTTTTTACCAAGGACTGGACAAGTAATAGTTATGAGTCTATACTATACTTATGGGTTAATGAATACCTACCATCCAATATATATTCTCCTTCCTCTTCCTAAAATGTTGGAGACATTCTGGATTCCAGATGAACCTTGGTATTGCTAATGCATTATCTGTGTGAGGTCAATGATGACAAAGCAAGTACTCTTAATAGATCCTAAATAAAATTTCCACAACATCAAGTGAAACCGTATGGGTCACAAATTATGAAAATAAACTAAAGTTTTATAGTTTGTCTTGTTTAACTTTATTAATGTTAAAGTAATATATAATGAGCAAGAAGCACTAAGTTCAACTGACTAATAAACACTGCTTTTTTCATCTCTTAATAAACTGATCAGTAAAGATGTTTCTCAAGGATAAATTATTGAAATGAAATGAAATATGCCTTTATTTAAGAGGCGGAGTTAGGGCTATTTAGCCCTCTCTACCACTCAACCTCACATAATATACAGATATATGTACAGTGAATGATCTTAACAAATTTTAAATTAAAATAAATGCTTAAAAATTAACCAAAATATATACATACTATTTAATAATTAAAAATAAAAGCTTAAAAAGTTAACCAAAATATATTAAATTAACAGATTACTTTTTAAAGAATTTGTTATTAATGTAAAAATAAAATAATAATTATTAACAGATATATTACGTTGATGTAGAAAAATTCAAACAAAGTTAAATTAAAACTTAAATTAACAGATTACTTTTTAAAGAATTTCTCGTTATTAATGTAATTATTGGTTCACTTTTATTTTTAATTACATGATGGTGAAACAAAATAATAATTATTAACAGATATATTACGCTGATGGACTGTTCTAATTATTAAAATCAATTAAATATTTGGCATCGATGGTATTAAGCTCGGCTGCTCATGAGCAGCAGCACTGCGCAAACCTGGCTACCTTCGCTGGCCGGCAGGATTTTGTACAGATATCCCACCTCGCACACTGTTTAAGTTACATGCACCTAGCTCACCTATTACTTTGTTCATTGGTTTAGAGTAGAAATTTTCTTGTGGAAAACTAAATTACCAATATTATGAGCCAATGAAACACTGTTTGACCAATTAAATATTCAATAACATTGGATCAATTTGACATTGTTGTTTTTTCTAAGAGATATTCCTATACTAATTATTGTACATCAAACTTAGATCATAAATAAGTGAGCATATAAACTTACTGCAAAACAATAGTAGAGAAATGAATGAAAAGATGTCGGAAGATTGTAATCAAGAATATCCATATCTCGAGAGAACCTGGCAATGATACGGCCACAAGGGTTGGAGTCTGTGAAGGACAGTGGAGCATACAGCACGCCATGGAGCATAGAGTTGTGGAGCTTGGAACTACTATTGAGTAAAGCCCACCGTACTGTAAGCTCAGCACCGAAGAAGGTAATAGCTGCACACATTTAGTGAATTATTACAACTGGTAACTAACTAGCAGTGGCATAGATACAAATTATGTTTGGGTGGGAGTCTTGGAAGTATGGAATACCCCATAGTATAAAGAGGAGTCCAGGGAAGTACTACTCCGGGAATTCATTTTAATATAGTGTAATCTAATTTATCTGGATTAAATAAGACTGACATGATCGGGGTAAACAAGGAATACAGTAAAACACAATAAATTTCAGATTATAAATATAAGAGTAAAAGATAGTTAATTTATTTATTATTTTATTTTACAGAGATTAACTATAGAGAAAATAAGTAAATTAACAAAAAGGAATGTTTAAGGTTTCATAAAAATCGACGGTTTTGTTGTAGTTTAACTTTGGTATACTGCTTCTAGGAAGTTCGATGATGTAGATGTTTTAAGGCATAATATCCACTGTTCTTTTTAGAGGTGTTTTCTTCAACAACCTTAAAGATTACCTGGTAGCAGGTTCTTCAGTTTATGCCCGATATATGAGGGAGTTTTCTCGAAAAGGATAGACCGGTGCCAGGAAGGATGTATTTTACTGCATGTCTTGTATTAAAGGTGCAAAAATTTTGATTTATTTCCACTTGAAAGATGTAGAGACTAGTAAATATTGAATGCTAAGTGTTTTGAATACCTGTCTACAGCTTCAAAAATAACAAAAATTTGAAAGGCACAAAAATAACTTTTTGCATAAAAAAGCATATATTTAAATTCTACAAACCTGTCTCTGTACAAAAAAACAGCAACAAATCAACATAACAACCTAATTTTAGGTATAATAAATTCCTTTAAGGGGTTAATGATTAATATTATAGTTGTTTCTTAAAATGTTTCTATGTCTTAATTTATTTTTACTGTCAAACTATTTTTGGCATACAGCAACCTTTTAATTAATTATCTCTGATAATCAGTACTGTACTACTTACCGAACATGATTCCAATTACTGTGTAGGCACAAAGACGACTAAAATCACTTTTAGTTGTCTCTGTATTGTTCTCTCCGGGTGTCCCTGCGTCCGTAATCCAAGCTTCTGGCGAATTAATGAGAACAAACAGAAGCAACTGATGGAATACTAGAAAAAGAACAAAAGCTGCAAACCACAGCCCTCCTGACTTGAGATAGTGGTTGTATACAGCCCACTTTACCTGTTAACCACAGAAAAAGAATTAACGATCTACAAGAGGAAGCCAAAAGAAACCAAAACTATTTTTAAATTATAATATTCTTCATATTTTTTAAACAATTAAATTTCCTTAAACTACTCCCAATTTCTTTTTTTGTGATATATATTTCCAATCAGTAATTCGATTGTTCAAAACATTATTTATGTTCAGCTTCAGATGCAGCCAAAAATTCCTCCCCCAATTTTTGTTTGGTATGCTTTTATGCATGAAAATATATTTTTCATAGTTACACAAAGCTTAAATCTCTGGTTAATTATAATAGTTGGAAAGAAGAAAAAAATCTACTTCAAATAAGTGTTTGGGGTAGTGGCATCATGCTATTTTTCTGCTACAAAGTGGCCAACAGAAATGGCTGTAAGTGCAGGTGTATTGTTGTCGCAGTAGAATATTTGTCCCATTTCTGCTACAAATTGTGTATTTTTAACAGCACTATTGTGTAACCTTCTTACAACTTTAA
Organism: Homalodisca vitripennis; assembly: GCF_021130785.1. Lineage (NCBI taxonomy): Eukaryota > Metazoa > Arthropoda > Insecta > Hemiptera > Cicadellidae > Homalodisca > Homalodisca vitripennis. The sequence continues at coordinate 45,590,840 of NC_060209.1, read as the reverse complement.
AAAAAAAACTGCTCAATGGTCTGTCAATTTTATGTCAGCAATTTTTCTCATAATAATCTCATAAATTCTTTTCAACATCAAAACTGCTTCAGCAAGGTTTTCTTACTGAGCAGTATGCAAATTTCATAGCTACAGGTTGTTCACTTAAATTCGTCATCATAAAAATATAAAGAGAGAACATAAATAGCATTACCTGTATCTGTAACAATCACTATGATAAACAAAACAAACCAATTCAACGACACGGATAGAACTGAACTGTGAATGAGCTGTACCACACACACCTAATAGGAGAATTACATACTATCCAAGAGCCTCCATGAGTAGCAATATCCTGGTTTCTTTTGTATACCACTTGTATGTATGGTATATATAGGTATGGTATGTATAGGTAAATGGTATATACTTTGGATATTAAAACTAAACAAGCTAACATAACACAATGATATTGCTTAACAACACAGCTCTTTTAAAATATGGTTTATAAGTTTTGATACATGTATATAATCTAAAAGATTGTGCCAAAAAAAAACACAGAAACAAACACTCTGTGGAACAACACAGAAAAATGTCAATGTGGAATAGCAAGTGAGACTTCAGTTTTGCAGAAGATGAGGAAACTTGTACTTGAAAGTTATTCTTCTATTTAAAATACAATATTATGCTATATCATAATAATGTTATGTTGTAAACAAGAATGTTATCACTATTTTTGATAAATTGTTTTACCTTTACAATTAAATTCCTTGATCTATTATAAAGAAGTCCTCACTCTGCAAGTTACCATAACTTAAAAGAGACCATTACTAATATGCTCCATGAACTGATTGATGTTAGCAATGCAATAAAAATTAATACAATAGTATTATTGGCTGGTCAACGCCAACAATATTACTTTTATTGCTATGTGTATTTGTAATATTTGTGCATATATAAATTTTGTATGACACCATTTTGAAACAGGATATGATATTTATCTGAAAACTTTTTTTAAAGCAGTACTTCATTAGACTAAAAGCTTTGGTAACTTTAAAAATGTATACCTTTATTTATTTTAAAGGCATAATTTTTCCCTAAAAAACACAAACAGGCATACAGATGGTAAACCAAGCAAGATAGGAATATATTTTTTTATGAGACTTCTTACTTATTTTGATCTTACAAATCAAATGGTGAAATTTGATAGTATAAATGTATGAACACACTGTAGCTATAAAAGATATGTATTGTTCTAAAACATCACCAAATTACACTTTTAAGTGTTTTAAATTTCATTATAAAAAGGAAAAAATATATGGCACTAATACATACATACATAATACATATATATATATATATATATATATATATATATATATATATGTATGTATGTATGTATGTATGTATACATATATAATTATACACATATGTATAATTTTATATATATATATACATATATAATTTAAATAAATAAATATATATAATTTAAAAATATATATATATATTTTTTTTTAAATTATATATATAATAACTTAAAACTATATATAACTAAACTAGTTATAACTATATATAACTATATATATAACTATATATAACTAGTTATATATATAACTTAAGTTATATATATATATATATATATATATATATATATATATATTTACATACATACATATTTTTATATTAATTTAACTAACCTTTAAGTAGAAAGTTAACATGTATTCTAATCTTGACAATTATGAATAAAGAATTTCTCATGTCACACATAATATAGAGGCCTATGTGAAATATATAAATTAGTAAAGTCAAATAAATGTATTTGAGACAGTATCATTTTTATTACTCACAATGACTTAGATAAACAATATTTCAGCTTTCACTACTTTGCAAACATATCATATTACATCACACCCAAACTACAACTGCGAGAGTTTGTACCCTGTAACCGATTCAACAACAAACATCAGTTGGATACAGTAATAGAATTATTATGTATTACTTTCCAAAGCCAAAATATTTTATTGAGTTGCTAAATAAATCTTTTGCACTTACTTTTCCCACTTCTGTGGTCTCTTCTTGGATAAGCTTGTCCTCCTCGTTGGTATTATGAAAACTACAAAATAATAAAAACTACATATTAAGTACATAAGTAAACGTCTTTCACTTATTCAATTTTTTTACTTTATAAAATAAATTATAAAATTTGTATATAATAAAATACCCTGAATTTACTTAATACATGACCTATAACTTCAATCAACAGATACCAAACAGGACAATACAAAAATATTCCTTCAGACTTGGTCGGAAAATTTAAAATGGGGCTGTCATCTCGAAATGTTAAACTAAAGTTATTAATAGTATAGATGGTTAATTTGTACAACACTGATGGTACGATGACTAAAGATCGGCATGTAATTTACTAATAACACATTCAAATACACCAATATACATGAATACAAATATTTAGAATCTCCATTACCTTAAAACCTTACAAGACAAAACATTCTGTAAGCCTAACCACATAAAAAGAATGATTTGTTTAAATGTGGAATTCATTTAGTTACAATCAATCAGAAATTTTGTATGTAAGATATTTACTTATAACTATTCAATATTTATGGTAAACTTATAAAAGTTTTTTACAGACATTATCTAAAAAAACCTCATTAAATATCGAAAACCAACACTTATTGTTTAAAATTACCTAAGCATTCTAAAAAACTTTTTATTTTGATCAATGCTACATAACAACTGAGATATAACAATTCTTTTTCCAAATTTTGAACAGCCACAGTCATAAAATCTAATCAAAAAATTGTAACAGATATGGTAACACATTAATAAGTCATTATAGTAGTTTTTTGGAGCAAAATAAAACAATAATCAACTAAATCTAGATAATTTTAATTAATGGTATGCTTTAAACTATGTTAATATATTTTTTTAAACATTTCTAAAATAAAATAATACCACCTTTTTAAGGAGAAACGGCACTGAAGGGTTTGAGGTCATCTCTGGAGAGAAAATCAACTCTATATAAGGTGACCTTGACTCTGATTGGTGCATGAACCAGCAATTAAACAAGGGAGGAAGTAAAGGAGAGGGAAGAATTCAGCTGAGATTCAGCCCTGTTATACGCATTTGTATTGCCTTCAAATATTACAAGTTTTGTTTTTAAAAAAGATATCAATAAAGAAGAAAATTGCTATAGAAGTTGTAGAATGCTTTTATCTATTTACAATCTAAAACTGGTGTTATTCAATTGGGCAGAAATAATCGGAATTGTACATTAAACTTAACCTTTATAAAATTTAAAATTTACATTGTGTGTAGAGGAATTACAGGTGGTTTTAGGGATTTTGAAGTAGAGGAGAACTAACAAATTCAAGATCATGAGGTTTTATTATTTATTAACAGGGAAGCAAAATGTTTACTTAGTTTATTTCAAAAAAATTTAGATATAATTCAAAATTAATTTGTTAAGAGATGTTTTAATGTAAATAAGTTTAATAAAGTGAATGATCACAAATCTTTTGGTATTTTGGTTCTCCTGAGTAAAATACCATTTGAACAAACCATAGTACAAATTTTATTGGAGCATTTTAGGAAGTGAACTTGAAGTTATTCCCTAATTATATTACTTTATAAACTTGTGTGAATTTCTATTGTAGAAAACCTGCAGTTCCAATAAATATTTGGTGATTTTATAATTCGGAGCAACTTATTTTATAGACTTAAAACTTAAAATTTAAATATGCTATCAAGGAGCATTAATAACAATAAATAGCCTAATAATACTATGCTCATTCAATTAGCACTATATATCAAGCTATGTGATTTGACTTTTGAATTTGAGTGATTGGCTGAGCATTAGCGAAACTTATAGTTCAGCATAACAGTTACTGGTGCTCATACAAAGCCTTGGACTTAAAGGCTACAACTCACTGCCTGTTAGACTCAATATCCAATATCCAATTATTTGAAATTGGATTGTCAGATGGAATCTATTAATATATGATAAATATAATATAATATTACACACTCTTTCAAATAAGTAAAAGTATCCATTTGTCAGAGTATTTTATTATAAAGGACAGACAGGTCCTTCTTAAAACCATGTTGTTATCTGTCTCTTTATATGTCCGTCTATAGATATATCCTGAGGTGTGTGCAAAATGCATTTGTGTTATTATGCATAGAATGGTGTTTGGATTGTGTGCTTTATTACCTTCATGTTGGGTTCCAAAATAACATATGTTTCCATATACTAATTATCTGTTGTTAAGAACAGAAGAGAACAAATACTATTTCTCAAATGTTGTTTTTCAGATTTTGTATTTGGACGGAAAGCAACAAGAGTTCAAACCTAAACATGTTCCTGAGGTTTGTAAATGAGAATTAAATCATTAAACAAGTCGCCTGTAAATGCACAACTAGTTAGTGTAAACAAATTTAAATATGCATTAAATAAACAGTTAAAATTAGAAGATTTTTACTCTGTTGATGAGTTCCTTAATTTTGATATTAGCAAATTAAGTTTTAGTTGTTAGTGTATTATTATATATTATAATATACTATGTTTATTAGTTTTAAAAAGCTATGTAATTTAGCATCATGTCTTAGACAACTATTTTTTATTTTAACTTTTTACAATTATATTAGAAACAACTGAGAGTATTTTTCAAGTTTAAGACTCTCTGTTGTTTAGTTAATGATTAAATTATGTCTGACGATGTCTTTTGCACTTTTGTAATGTGCTTAATGACTAATAAAGATCTTGAATCTTGAATCTAGGACCCGTGAACTAAATTCACTAGAGATGTGCTATTTCCTGCCAATGACAGTTCCTAGAAATAGCAATTGGATAGTGAGAACATAGTTCCAGTGAGACAACTGTCATCGTTAAGGTTAACAATGGCAAATGTCCGAAATCCTGTTATGGTGTCAAACCTTCCATCGTCAATAACAAACTTTAAACAAAGAAACAACTGTGTTCTCTTTACTGTGTCCACTGTACTACAAGTGTCCAAAATACTGTCATTCTTTTCAATTAGCCATTCTCAATAGCAAACTCTAAGCAAAACATTATTGTTTTATTTTTTGCATTTTAATTCAACCTACTGGGGATCATTTTCATCAAAATCGTAACTAGATAAAACATGGCTAGTAAATAGTAATACTTTTGAGTAAAAAAGTAATTTAAAAAATTCTTTGACATGTTTGAAAAATATTTTACATACTTAAAACGCCACCGCACGAATAAGTACAGCGATTTATGTTAGCTAATGTTACAAAATACTAACCTTTGTGAGCTGCTTCCGGATTTGCATTTCTCCATATTATCCGATATTCTGTGATTTTCACTTACACTATCATTCTGACTAATCAATTCATCAACTGCAACAAATGTGAAAATTAGCTTTCACGTATAACTTATATATAATATACAAAATGTTTATATTGTTGTTGAATAGTTGAAGTGTTTTTCAATCTAAGACAAAGTGCTACTTGATGTAAATGTACAGTGAAAACATGTACATTAATTAGTACTTCTATTTACAATGTATAATTTATATTATTTATGCAATTTACATCTTTTTATTTTTAATGTTCTGAGATTACACAAAAAGCAAAATATGGTAACAAAATATTTTATAATACAAGGTTTTTATGTTGTAATACCTTTTGCACACCTACAACTAATAACAATTAATTATTTAGGTAATATGTTATGATGAACTAAATATTTTTAAAATTGTGGCTTTTGAAATAAAAATAACAATGGTTTTAAGTTATTCGTTAAAAAGTTTAATTTGATTCTTTTCAAATGTATATTGGCATTTTGATTTTTTTAGAACATAATTATAATTAAAAATTAAAAACACTTTTAGATAGTAACTTTAAAATGCAGTTGTAATAGAAAAAGTATAATCATAAATAAATATTTAAAAAGCAAAAAATTAAAAAAAATCAATAAGATGGTAGAGTTTTATTTCTTTATACTTTTCAATTGTAATATGAACAATGAAAAACAACCAGGAAGACAGGACAACAAGTGACCTGGTATTAAGATAAGGACAGGACTCTGTTACAACTATCAAGTCAAAGCCAAAAAGATCTTTATTACATTATCATCAAGATAAGTATAGTGTCACAGTAAGAATGAAATTTTTAGAAGTTAAGTTTTGCAAATTGTAGTAAAAGAATTCACTTATGGTATAAAAGGGTCACTCTGGTAACTCAGATAAAGATCTGCTTGTTGCCATTTTTCAGTATATCCAGCAAGGCGGTCCACATCTTGGCACTTATAAAGCTTGTTTTCTTTTCAGTAGAAGTTGATGCACATGTAGGCAGTAGTTGTATGAGTGCCAGGTATTATAATGGTGAATTTGTGATCCAATTAGAGCCGTTTCTGGTTCCTTATTGTGGACATGGGTTATTGTCTCTAGGATGTAAAAGTTGATCACTTTAAGAATTTCAATTCTTGAAAGGATCTTCTAGAGGTATCTCTGGGCTGCAGATTATGCAGAATCCTAATTGCCTGTTTTTGTAGAACAACAATGCGTTGCATGTTTCCAGCTGTAGTGGTGCCCCAGACTGCAATTCCGTATAGAAGGTGCTACTCAAAACAATGCTTGATACGCTATTTTAGCTCTCATCACGTCACTAACATTTTTTATTCATGTTATTACAAACAAGCCTGTACTTACTTTATTGTAGAAGGAATCGGTATTTCGTAGTTGTAACTTTTTTCAAGTTTAGGTAGTCTTCCGGTGATCTTGTTTTGCCTATCCAAGGACTACCTGCTTGATTTTACTTTCGTTCACAACAAGATCATTGTTCAAGTCAATATAGCTGTCTATTTCAAGTTCATCAGATCTCTGTCTATCAAGCAATAGTATTGTGTCATCTGCATACATAAGCGGTTTACTATAGTCTTGCATGTATGCTGGGAAGTCATTTGTGAATGGTATGAAAAATACAGGTCCCAGAACCAACCCTTGCGGGACTCCTCTTGAGATTTGTTTAATAATTATAGAGTTGACATTTTCTGTTTTTTTTTTTCCATTTATTAGATGTTTTTATTCAATCACCTGGCTTCTTTGGCTAAGTAGCTAGAAAACCATGAATTTGCAGTCCCACATATTCCTAGGGTGGTCAATTTCTTTAGTAAGCAGTCATGTTCCAAGCAATCAAAAGTTTTACTGGAGTTTAAGATAATAGCAGTTGATATATTTCCCTCCTTCCTTTTTGTTGATTTAATAGAACATTATGGTCATTAGTACTATGCTTTTTGGATTTCCACTAAGGAAGCAATGACAATGTTATTATCTAATCACACTGCTATGTCTGTATTTGTAAAAACAAAACAGTTTAAGTTCTGAATTGTTTTCTATTTACTTTCATGTCTTCAATTGAAGAATGAATCTTATTTCTCTCTGTTTCAACTTCCAAGATGGTTCTAAATGGGGATAGATTATGGAAGAATTATATGGTGGTGAAGGAAAGAGGTGATTGCTACAGAGAAAAGTGTACAGTTTCTTCAACATTTTCTTGAGATCATTCCAGGGTGAATTATCGATAAAACCAAACATATCAAACAAACTGCTACTTGTTTAGAGGCTCTTTAAAGCATTAAGGCTGCTGTGGTTGATATGGAAGATATCTTAGAGAAGTAAAAATATCCACCCTCCTTAATTTTATGATGGATTCAAAAGATTTTCCCTAGCAAAACCATCCCCTAGAACTCGCATTTCATCTTTTCCAAATTCATTCAGATGATGTGCTATTGCAACTTAAATTAATAAAAACAAACAACAACAAAATCCAGTATTGGGTTAATGCATATAAGGAGTGACAACTTTAAATAAATGATCAAAGTTAATGAGAAAAAAGGAAGTATGATGTTTGGTTTAAAGACAAGAAAATAATCTTTAATCAGAAAATGAACCACACAAAACAATAGCAATACAACATATATAAAAAATAAAGATTAGATTGAAATTCCTGACTAGCATATATATATATATATATATATATATATATATATATATATATATATATATATATTATATTTATTTATTTATTCACTTATTTTAATTCTCTGGACCCTAGGAGCCAATTTTAAAGCAGAGTAAATGCATTTTTATTGTCAACTGAAATGTCACTTGGGCTCAGAGGGTTGACATTGACGATCCAGTTGACAATCAAAATGCATTTACTGTGCTAATTGCCACCTAGGGTCCAGAGAATTAAAATTAATATCTGTTAGAATATAACTCAGTTATTTAAGTATATATTGCACTAAATATATAAAACTGACCAAGCTGATATTGCCTATTATTGCTCTCTTCCATATAGAATTTATAAAAATCTCTTTTCTTGCCCCACAAATCGTCAAAAGTCCCACTCTCAATAATTTTACCATCTTCAAGCATTACAATCATATCTGCATCTTTTAGAACAGTTTTTGATTTCGGACTTGTGGTGATAATACGTGTCTGAAATATAAAACAGTACAAGAAAATATTAACACTATGTACTAACAGAATGACTTCTACACTAAATAAATAAACAAGTGCTAACTGGTGGAGTGTTATGAGCTATAAGAAAAAAAGTAGTTGCTGTCCAGAATAACTCATAGTCCAGAAATTTTACATAGTTTTCAACTGTTACATTGGTGATGTTGAGGATATGATCTCTTTCTTACTGATATTAATTTGTACTGTTTTTGCAGGTTTATAGCCAGGTCATTTGATCTGGATTAATTTAGAACCTTATTTAGAGAGGGCACACCATGCACAGCTGCACAAACTCCTTCTGCAATGTGGTTCCCTATCAGAAGTGTCATATTGTCTATACATTACACATGAAGTATTATGATCTTGAGTGTACGCTGGAAAATCATTGACTAACAGTACAAGAACATTTTGGAATTCCTCACAGGAAATGTTGTGGTTTCAACTGATATGTAAATATTAAACCCAAATAACTTGTAATATCGCTAAATATGGATAATTTATACTTATCAAGTAAAACACGTTTTTTTTAGTACTTCAAGTAAAAAACAAAAGTGCTTATTTACAATGCTTACACTGTCCACAATCATCCGACAGTTCATTATTTATTTGTCCTATCCTCTTCACTACTGTTCAGATGTAATCGAAAACTATAATATCAGCACAGAACGTGATAATATTACACTAAATAACTCAAATTAAACTGAAATATGTTGCTATAAAAATATAACCAATGCTGTTCCCTGAATCTTCATGATATTGAAAATGGACTATACAAGATATTAAAACATATTTTCTAATCATAACAAATTCAGATGAAGTTTATACATTTAATATCCACCTTGAGACTCGAAAAACTACGGTGAGCTCTTCCTCTTTGTATGGTCTAAATAAAATTATCTCATCTTAACAAAGAGAGTAAAAGTAGACAACACTGACCTTATCTTTAAGTACACCTTCAGGACCCATTACATTTTTATATACACGTCTGGCTACAAATGTGTCCAATGCACTGAGAGTATCATCAAATAGACAAAGGTTGTAATGACGTTCTCTAGGTGAGTTGCTGGCTTTAGGGTGAGAGAAGAGCATGACATACACAGCTCGAGCCAGGGCTACCCTCTGCTTCTGGCCACCACTTAAGTTCAAACCCTAACAAACAAACAATACTTGTACCTCTTTTATTTGTAAAGAACATACTTAAGAGGATTAGAAGAGAAAGGTGATCCGTCTAATAACTCAATGTGTAGAAAGTTCCTGTCAGAGCTCTCATCTGCTCACAACTAGGACACATAACTTTATCGACAAACACAATTTGTATCCATATTATTGCTAAAGAACTCACAATAAGAGGGTTATTAAGTAAGTAAATAATCAATCTAAGTTACGGCATAGAAAATATCATCTAGGCAGTCCTCTATTTCCGATATAACAGAGGCAGATGAACACACGTTATACATTGTTATCCTAAAGAACATCCAACAAAATAAGTTCATTAAGTATATGTTCATTTTATATATAAGTCTTAGGGGTTGAAGAATTTTTTAATGTTATCCAGTTTATGAAGAATGGGGATATCACAACTTACTGGAACATGTTCTTGTCACATTCCTTCACATTAAACATGGATAAATTAAACAACAGAACAATGACATCGAGCAAAATGAACAGAGGAACAATATCAGGATACAAAGGGAACCCTATGTGCTTAGTGTATAAAAGTCTAAATATTTGTGCATTTAATTAATACTATACTAGTACCTTAGTCAGTTAAGGCTACTGTAATTTTCCATAAATGTAAAAACTCATAAATCCTCTTTGATTTTTTTAAGCTTATAACTAATACTTCATGTTAATTCACTTGTTACGCTATAATAGTTCACTAATATAACTCACAACATATAACACTAAGATACAGATGTACAGAAGTTTTCTTATGTTTCTATTGGCTGAGCGTTAGCAAAGGCCTATCACTCAAGGAGCTGGCAAAATATATAGAGTAAGTTTTGCATGAAACTTCAGCAAAGCATGCACTGTGACACATCTACCATGTACCGTGAGGCATACTCTTACTTATATATATATATATATATATATATATATATATATATATATATATATATATGCACTCTTCAATAAAATTAACAAGTCATCTGGGTTATTTGATCAATGGGGAAAATTATGGTGAAGATATGCAGAAACTATTGGAGCACAGTATCTGCATATCTTCATGAATCGCCTTCTATAAAATATCAAAATGATACAGTTTGACTCTACTTTAAAGACATTATAACAAAAGACATGAGATGTTAAAAAGCCTGATATGGCAGGCTCATGAAGCCAACTGGACTGTGAGTAAATGCCTGATATTGAGCAGAGCACTGAAGTGTCTCAGGGTTTCAAAATCTATCTCAATTTGCCTTAAACATCACCTACTTCACAGGGGTAGTATACTTTTAATACGATCCTTGAATTCTACAAATATATAAGACTTGTAAAATACAACGCTGATTCTTGTCTATTAATAGTATGAGAGTAATTTTTTTAACCTCTGATCTCACGGTATGACTGCCAGACACATGGCAGGTGCACAATGTGTGCAGTAGTCGATCACGCAACTTTCCCACTACAACATCTGTCACCACCGTCAAGTACAAGTAGTCAATTTGGGCTGAGTTGCAATCGCATAAACATGGCCGCCTCTATTGATTCTTCCGCCAAATGTAAGTTGAAGAGTGTTATTTCTTTCCTGCAAGCAGAAGGGAATAGTGCAGCAGAAATCTATTGGAAAATGTGTAGTGTTTACACACAAAACATTGTGAGTGACAGTCTTTAAAGATAGCCGATTGTCAAATTCAAGCATCAATTCAAGAAATGTCAAAGCTGAAGTCATTTGGCGATTTTTGTGCTTGTCAGTGAACATCTTTGACTTTCTACACCACTCACGTACAACACTATGATCCATGTGTTCTCCGTAAACACAGCACATTCTCCAGGAAAAGAATAAAACTCCTTAATTCACATTTGGCAGGGGAATAAATATTAGCGGCCACATATATGCAACTGCAGCTCAGGGTAAACTGACTACTTGAACTTAACAGGGACAAATGTAATGGGGAATATGCGAGATCGACTACAGCCCACACCGCCAACCTACCACATGTCTGGCCGTCATGGCGTGAGATAGAAGGTTGAAAAACGGTCCTTTTATTTAACAATTTTATTTCAATACATACTTTGCTATAAATCTGAAGGAAAAATCATAATGTTTAGCACAATGACAACTGATAATTGTGAATTCATTTAATAAATGAACTAATTCATAGAAATTGAAAAAGTAACATTGTACAGTAAAAATAGGAATTATACCTGTTCACCGATTTCAGTCATGTCTCCACCTGGCAGTAAGTCCAAGTCCTGGTTAAGAGCACAGGCTAGTAACACACTGTGGTAGAGGATCGGATTGTGAGGCAGGCCGAACAGGATATTGTCTCGGATAGTTCTATTCTGGATCCAGGCCTGCTGAGGCACATATGCTTTTTGCTCCTGAAGATTAGATCCAAAAACATTTAAAAAAATATTCTTGGTAAACTAAGAAGAATTATTTACATATTTACAAAGAACACTTGAAAATACCTTTCATACTATATAACATTAAAACATCTTTCATCAAACAATTATTCCAGAAATCACTACTTAGTTTGGCAACCACTGATGTATCAAACTACTAGCAACAAACAATCAGTAGTATATTGAGGACCACTCAAGTGAAGAGGACATTGGTAAAGATGAAATGTGTACTGGATATCCATAAGGCAGTGGCATACCCAGGATATGAGCCTGGGGGATTAAAACCCACCAACATATTTTGTATATTAAAGGTATAGAAGTTTCGATAGTATAGACCAAATCTTTGAGAAATTGTTAAAAGGAATCGATTACCTGAAATTGTACAGAAACAAAGCAACCTTTTCTACCATTATATGTTGTCTCCACCTACCTCAGAACATATTGTACCATGTACCAATCTGCTATGTTGTGATAAATAATACAAACTAAAGAACACATTTACTTTCACTATTCTTACATGAGTGGTAGTAGTTTTTGGGAATATGTCCAAATTGGATTCTAGTTGTAACAAAAGTTCTTAAGTGTAAAACATGGAAGGTAAGGAAGGTAGTATATAAAACACTAAGTGAATAAAGCCAGATTTAAAATTATTTCTAAAATATTCATAAGCAAATTTAAGACAAAATAAAAATGGCTGAAATTAAATGTAAGATTACATATTATGAGTATCCTGATAATGCTTCAAAGTATCACGATTTTACACGTGAGGCCACCTGCACTAAGAGGTTCACATAGACACATGAAGAGGAACAGATGCATGCTTTTAAGCAAAACTAGCTTTCATCTAAGCTGAGGGAACAGAAACATTTAATGCTCGGTTTCACACAAAAATTGAAAACAAGTGAACAAGTGTTAAGTAATTCTAATATATGATCTTGTGGAGTTTATCTTGCATGGAACCTAGCTATCGGGTTGAAAGTGAAACCAAACTACTGGGAATCACTATAGAATCAGATCCATCCTGGACCAACCACACTAATAACCTAAGTAAGAAGATAGGGTCAAGCATTTTTGTGGAGAGAAGACTGATGTGAGTTGGAGGGCTGGATATGGCAAAAACAGCCTACTATGCACTTGTGGAATCTCACATCAGATATGGATTATCAGTATGGGGCGGTACAATCAAGCAAAACTTGGACAGAATTTTAATCCTACAAAAGAAAGCCATCAGAATACTTGCACATCTCACACCAACAGAGAGTTGCAGAGAATCTTTCAAATCTTTGGGAATCCTAACAGTGGTCTGTCTATACATACACACTGTGATTATCTACACATACCAACAGGATTACAACCGAGGAGAAATGTTCACAGTTATAATACAAGACGAGCCAAAGACTACATCCTTCCAATTCACCACTCCGCACAATACAGCAAGAAGCCATCATACAATCCCATGTCATGGGATGCAAACTACATATAATGCACTACCTGAATCCATGAAGAACCTCAGCTCTACGAAACTCAAGAAACAACTGCATGACTGGCTGATGGAAAGACCACTTTACACACTGGAAGAATTCTTCACTACAACGAAAAACTCATAAGCAATGTAAAGCAAGACCAAGAAAAATACCTACTATGCAATTTTAACACCATTACATTTCTTAACGAAATTGTAAATAAAGAATTTTCGACTTTCACTGACTTTGACTTAGACTTTGAACATTAGCTGCAGAAAATATACAAAACCAATGCACTTGCAACTTGGTGAAGAATATAAATAATCAGATTAAAGTAGTAAGAGACGTTTTGGTAAGAATCTTACACAAGTAACTTAAGTTATTAATTTAGGAAATTGTAATATTAAAGACTAGATACATACATATTCCTATTATTTTAAATTAAAATTCACTAATCCTAATATTGTATTTCAATAACAATTACTTCATATTTCATTAAAATAGTTATACTTTTTACATAGGCTTGGTAGTAGTTTTTTTAATATTTTAGGAACACACAAAGTTTAAGAAATTATAAGATGGAAGTTAATCACACCACGTGTTTAGTTTCAGAATTTCTGAATGAAAAATAGTTCTTTCCAATCTTAAACTATTACTCCTGTCCACTTATAATTTACAATTTGTATTCATTGGTGATTTGTATGTGGTGTGTATGTGATGTGTATGGTATGTGATGTGTATATGACGTGTATGTGATGTGTATGGTATGTGATGTGTATATGACGTGTATGTGACGTGTATGTAATGTGTATGTGATGTTTTAAATTTTAGTGAGTTTTAGAACACAGGAAATATTGTTGATCAAGTGCATATCAACATCTATTGATCAATGAATAGATGGATTATTAATTTTTAAAAAAACTATATTCTATAACAAGAGTTAAAAATTCACTCTTTGGGTAAAAATTATTGCAATAACTGAACTGTTGTAAATAAGACACAATCATAACTACCAAACTTGCAAATAACATATGGAGGCACTGAGAGTTACCTTAGCATAGATTTCACCACTAATCTTGTACATCTCTCCCAGGATGGCTGAGAGGAGAGAACTCTTGCCTGAACCTGATCTGCCAACAACAACCACAAGAAACCCTTCTTTCACTGTTAAACTTATGTTAGCCAATGTCACTCCATTTTCTGAATCTTGCCAAGAAAACACTCCATTCTGTATGTCTATTGCATTTCCTGAACAAATAATATAGATTAGCTTATAAAATCACTGCTTATAATGCCCACAAACTAAAAATCATCAATACAAAAATTCAACAGAAGAATGTTACCAACAGATTCACTTAAATAAATAATGTGATATTAAATAAACTGTCAAATGTCTCACCGATAGATAAGTTGTGCTCCTCACTGCATGGTTGGAAATTAACAGAGTTCAATAAATCATTAACCCTTCTCAAGGAAACACAAAACTGCAAACAAAAGCTCATACCATTACAAAAAGTAAAAGAAGCAATAAAAATATTAAAGGCATAACAATGACAATAAATTATTTTAAAGAATGTACATGAATCCATACAAAAACACAACTTAGAGATTATAAAACATCTTATTCAAAGAAAATATACCTTTTCATAAAGTTAATTTTTATACACAAATTTTTTTGTTTAACTGACTTATTTCATAATTTAACTTTAATATAATTGGAAATATTAATAGTAACACTATATTATTCCAGTAAAACATTGGTACAATGATTGGATTAGAAGTTTCAAAGTGTAAATGTGTTTAATATATTAAACCTTCTCAAACATATTACAGATACTTAACTTTAATTTAATTGGAAATATTAATGGTAATACTATATTATTCCAGTATACAGTAAACATTGGTATAATAATTGGATTACAAGTTTCAAAGTGTAAATGTGCTTAATATATTAACATCAAGAATATTACAGGTAATCTCACACAGTAAACTTTTGCTCAAAACACGTATAATGGAACATCTTGTAATTGAAGTTTTTGTTTTTTATCGTGAACTGTAGTTTATAAAACCAGTTATAAAATGCACTATAATGTTTACTGAACATCAGACAACAGTTGCACTTCATTTATTGTTTTTGGCTTCCTGTTACCGATCTGAAACTGATTTTTGTAGCAACATAGGTTGCAACCATTTTGGACTGATTGCTAGCACATTTTTCAGTACGGAAAGAGTGCCGGTCTCAGGTGTTGCACCGGCACTCTTTCCGTACTGAAAAGACGCTTAAGCTTTGTTCCTGTGTCAAGTTGTGATTAGTAGGAGTTGCATTTCTTAGAAATAGTGATTGTATCTGTGTTTAAAGTGAGTTTTTTTAGTTTTATATTAACTCAGGCAATGACAACTTTGATTGTGATATCAGTGACATTATAAAACATATACAAAAATATAAAATTCTTACAAAAATTCAGGTCTTTTGTCTTATAATAACTAAGAAACCTAAATTCAAACAGAACTTTAATGATACATACCTGAGGAAAATGCGTAATAAAATTGGTAAAACTTATAGATGAATCCCACAGAAATAAAAATGTCTGAACTAACAGAATAACCGTTGCAGGAATATTTTCAGGAACATGTGTACTGAGGTACATCCAATAAACTGCAAAAATCATCTGCAAATCAAATTATTATTTTTACATTTTTTTAAACACTAACATTAAAATATCACTTCTGGCCAATCAAAAAAGGTAGTTTTTATATGTGTCTGTAATTTCAAAATATCAATTGAAGATTTATTATTATCTGAGGAGGCTAATTTTTACACAACTGTTAGAACGGAATGCTCTTTATTGACCAGTGATTTACATAGTTATATAATAACATAGGGAAAGGAAAATTTTGCATTAATAAGCCTTAAACAAAGCTATACTGTTTAATGAGTATAAAAAAATAAAATGCTAATGTAAGTTCAAATTTGTACTTTCAGTTATTTACTAATTCACACTTTTCTAGGTATATAATATGTATTTCAAATAATGAGGCGAAAGAAAGCGACACTAAATTCAAAATTTACTCTAATATCAGAATAACTTACTGAATAGTTAATAATACTCATAAATCATGTTCAGTGCAAAATCCTACATAACTAGAATAATAAAAAAGCATTACCAAAAATATGGTACATAACGAAATGAAAGAAGATAGTGCTTGAAGAAATGCTATAAGCTTAAGCTTAAATGTCTCTTTCTTTCGTATATTTAATACAATTTTCTCAAATCCAGATTCCCAAACACTCATTTTCACCATCTGAAAAACCATGCATGAACAAAATATTAATAACATCAAATAATTACAATTTTTGTTTTAATGCTAATTACTGTAGGTTATGAAATGTGTACAAAAAATACTTATGTGACATAAATTGTGTAATTACATGCTTACAATCAAGATTATTCATCTTAAGTTTTATTTATATACATTTTAGCAAATTTTCACCATACAGTCAAAGGACATAATATATACTAAACTAATGTATAATATATGTTCGTTGTTTAAGTTCCCAATATCTTTTAGAAAAAAATATCCCCACAAATAATAAGACAAAATATGTAAATGGTGTGTAATTTTAAACTGTCACTATCTAGGTTAAATATAGGAGACTATGGCTGCCTTCTATATTCTTTTTATTCACAATTGTTTTTATTTTATTTGCTTCATTGTATTTTTGTGGATGTTTGCCAATTACACATTGTGTAATTTATACACCATGAAGTGCACTTACGGAATCAGTTTATGTTTTGTATGAACAAGTATTTGTTTACTTTAATACATTGTGTAACGCAAATTTTAGAAAAATACTTATTGGTAAATAATATAGTTTGTAATAAGAAACGTTTGTGCAGGAACTAAAAAACCTTACGTAAAAAAAGACTTTATAAACCAAGAAGTATACTGCCCCCATAAGTTAAAAGGCCCTAACTCCAAAATTTTTTAAATTGACTTTTTTTTGTTGTTTTCGGTTTACTGGGATAAAATACGTCTTTTTATGACATAAAAAGGCCCTAAATTCAACTCCATGGTTACTATTACTACAATTTATATTGGGCCCCTAACTCCGAAATGTCGTGGTTTTTGACATAAGATGGCCCTATGTAACAATTAAATGTTTAAAAACACCCTAAGTGCATAGGCAGTTGCAATTAGGGCCTTTAGACTTATGGTTCAATAGTCCACCCAAGAGCATCAAGGAACTTGGGGCCTTCTCTCATAAGACTAAGTAGGAGATTTCCTGGAATTAGGGCCTTCTTTCATCAAACATAACAGCATGACTAGGCTAGAGTTTTTGTTGTTGCAGCTGTTCTCACTTAGTAACAACAACCTATCAAGTTATTGTGTCATGAACGTGTGTTTTGGTTATAATTTAGTTATTCGGTTACAGTGTTTTAAATTATATTGTGTCAAATAGCCTGATTTTTTTTCTACTGCACTTCAGGTAATTTATTTTTTAAAGTTGTAATTGTTGATTTTGCAAAAATGGAACATGAAACACAGTGGAAAGGTCTATGATTTCCAGGACTTTGTTAAATGTGTTGAAAAAAGCTAATTTAGGAAAGGTAGGTAAAAACTAATTTCCAAAAGTTAATGCCAAAAGTTAAAGTAAGATAGTGATCAATTCTATAAATGGCAGAAGTGTTTTTTGTTTTCAGCTAATCTTATTATTATTACTGTTTAAAGTTAAGGTAAGTGGGGACTTATTTATCACCAGCATCTCTTAACTGTGTAATAGGTCTACAAGTTAACCCTGGAACCGTACACCGGGGTACTGAGTGCCCCAGGGATTTTTCATTTTGCTGTAGTTTTATGTTGGCAACGCGCAGCGCCACCATACTCCATGACTTTTGCTTGTTTGTGGCGACCAGTCAGTTGCATTGTTTTGCCGTGTGCGTGACTCATCGCTGTTTGTCTACAGTTCATGTTTGGGGCACTCAGTTCCCCAGTGTACGGTTAGTGTTACTTTATCCACAGGTGTACATATTTTAGTTATTTTGTTTTATGTCTGTTATTTTTTGTTTTTGTGTGTTTAAATAATCATGGATAACCTGCAAGATGATGAAGACATTTTAAATGAATTACTTCGATCATCTGAGACCGATCAGCTTGATGTATTTGAAGATCAACCTGATTATGAGAATGAACTGGACTATGTAGAAGATGACGATGTCTTATCAGATTTGTTTTCGCCTGATGCATCGGAGGATGAGTATTTACCAACTGAAAGTGACAAAGAGGAAGAAGTGTCAGAAATTCTGCATAAGAAAAAAAGGGCGAGACGAAGTTTTGAAGAAAGTGTTGAGCCTGTACCCACAACTTCAGCACAGGTTCTGTCAGAAGATGATGAAGATGACGCAGACATAAGAGGTAACAGTTCTCTCATGATCAGCAACAAAATGTAATCCAACTAAAAAAAAAACAACTTTTGGGAAAAAATAAACATCGCTGGTCTACAAAACCATCTACAAGAGTTTGGGGAGAACGCCAAGAAGAAATATAATTTTATTTAGATCTCGTCCAGAAGGAGCTGCTAGGGGAGTCACAAATCCTACTCAGGTATTTGACCTATTTTTGGATGAAACTATTATAAATAAGATAGTTTATCATTACTAACCAGGAGATTAGAGATCAAAAATTTACAATACAAACAATCAAAGTTGTACCGGAGAAACGTGTCCAGTCGAGATAAGAGCCTTATTAGGACTTGTGATTTATTTTGGTGCTCAAAAACAAAACCACACTCAATCGAAATTCTTTGGCATGAATCAAGAGGACTTCGCATAACCAAAACTGTCATGCCTCTTCGTAGATTTGAATTCTTAATCAATTGTTTGAGGTTCGATGAAAAGACTACTCGAGATGCGAGAAAAGAGCTGGATCCTTTTGCTGCAATCCGAGAAATTTGGGATATATTTATTCAGCACTGCAAAGAGCTCTACACTCCTGGAGCGTATTGCACAATTGATGAACAGTTGCTAGCTTTCAGGGGTAACTGCCAATTTCGTATGTATATCCCAAATAAGCCTGCCAAATATGGTATAAAAATTGTAATGTTATGTAATACAAATGGGGTATTTGATTAATGCCATTCCTTATATTGGGAAAAAAAAATGGATACTGAAGGAAAACCCCAAGCAAACATTTTTTGTGGAAAAGTTGTCGGATCCCATTAAAGGTAGTAACCGAAATATAACCGTTGATAATTGGTTTTTCTTCGGTACCACTTTTCAACGAGATGCTCGAAAAGCATAATATTACAATGGTTGGAACTTTACGAAAGATATAAACCACACATTCCACCAGAAATGTTGAAAAACAGACCAGCGGAAACATCACTGTTTTTGTTTGACAAACAACTAACAATGGTGTCTTATGCAGCAAAGAAAAATAAAATCGTGCTTCTCCTATCTAACATGCACCAAGGTTCCAGCTTACAGAAAGGTACCACTTTTGCCAGAAATGATTCACTTTTATAACTGTACGAAAGGAGGGGTTGATGTACTGGATCAAATGTCTGCTCAGTACTCATGCAGCAGGAAAACGAGGAGATGGCCTATGTGCATATTTTATGGAATGTTAAATAGTATTGGTTTGAACTCCTACATTATTTACAAAGAGAATACCTATATGAAGTCAAACCAGACCCCAATGTCTAGACTTACATTCTTGTTTACTCTGGCAGAAGACCTCATGAGGCCTTGGATGGTACAGCGGCTGCAAAAACACATCAATTCGAAGAGGGATTAGGCTTTCCATTGCGGAACAACTTGGTGTGCAAGTGCCAGTCAAGCCAGCACCTGTCAACCGTAAGGCCGGAAGGTGCAGCATTTGTCCCCGGAGCAAAGACACAAAAACCACCAACTTATGTGATGAGTGTAAGCAGTTTACTTGCAAAACACATTCTGATTCTGTTTGTGTTGATTGCAGGAGTGAAAACTAGAAAAAAACTTGAAAGTTCAGGGATCTAAACTAAACCTTCATACAAATGTAACTTTTTCTCGTATGTATGTTTTACAGCCTTGAAAATATACTTAAAATTGTATCAATATATTTTTTGTTTCATTGTTCGAAAACTTGTAAACCAATAAGATGTGTTTTTAATAAAAAAGAATTTACTTAATATGAAAAAAAATATTTTTTAATTTTTGGGGCACACAGTACCCCAGTGTACGGTTAGTGTGACAAAAATTGAGGTGTATGGTTCCAGGGTTAAACTATTCTAATGACTTTGTGCCAGAACAAACTTTGTTTTGTGCATAGATTACTTCTAATTCTTTTTTATTTAAGTCATGTCTAAAACATACAATGTATATTTAGTTTTTTCTAGTAGTAGGCAGCCTACAATTTAACACTTTTTTCTCATTTTAAAGTAACTTATTTTTACAAGTTTGTAAATTGTTGAAATATTTGTATGTACTTGTTAACTTTACTGTTTTAAATTTATGAATGTCAACAAATATAACGAGATAGGTTTCTTATTTCTAGTAATAAGCTTACAAATTAAAATTGATCCTTGATTAAAGGAATATATTGTTTTTTACAAGCTTTTAAATTTAAAAATAAACTTTTACTTGATAAATACTTTGTTTTGTACTTGTTCAATTGTTTTATTTGAGTAAAATCTAATAAAATAACATTACATGTTGGTTTGTTTTCTTAAACTGCAGTTTTAACACTAAGGAACATTTAAAAATATGATTATGCCAATTAGGTGTCACAACTAAAACAAGTCCATTTTGACGATGAAAAGCCCTAACTCCCATAGAAGGAGTTAGGGCTTTTCAAGGGCTGCGCTTTCAGGCCAAAACAAACTGTGACATAAAAAAGCCCTAACTCCACTTTTTCTATAAAAAAAATTAATCAATGAAATTTCACATCAACATAAATATTTTGTAGGTCTATCAATAACATTTTAGCATAAACCTTTTTTTTAAAGTGCTAAAATGTTAATGCAGGTAAAAAAATTAGTAATCCTCATTTCCTGAACAGTTTTGTTTCTTGGAGTTAGGGTTTTTATTCTTATGGGGGCAGTATAAATACAAGTATATCATTTTTTACAACCTCAAATTTGTTATTTTGCTGATCAAAACCTGGTTTTACATAGATACTGGATAACATATTGGGAAGTAGTAATTCTAAGCAAGTATCTGAAAAACTGATATGTGATCTATTGCTTGTACATTTAGACTCTATTATATTATTCTTAAATAATTACTCACCATAATACCAGCAATAATTTCATAAATCATTTTTATTCTTTGATCTTTCAGTTTCATTTGTTCAGATTGTACTCTTCTTATAATTTTTGCAAGAACAGTGTACAAGACTAGTGACACTACCAAGATTATAACTCCTATTAGTACTGTAGGCCCTTTTGACAGAAATACAAACATGTTTTATACATGTGCTTTAAATTAGGTTAAAGTGAAAGGATTGAAATAATTTAAAAATCAGGTTATATCCCTTCTTACGTTAGCCAAAATATATGTCAGTCAATATTATGTTCATAACATAAACAAAGCAAATGTATAAATGAGTCAAACAGTCCTCATCAATATATTTTATAATAAAACACACACAAAATAATTTAATATAACCTAAAAGTAAATTAAGCTCATTTTCAAAGTTGGTGCTAAAGTAATAAATACTTCAGCTTTCTCACTAAGTAAATACAACTAAAACAGTGTTATCTATTAATTAGTAAACATTAATCCATAGACAGAAATCTTTTGTTTTAACTTTTTCACAAGTCTATTATACTATCCTTATCTTATAAACATCTGAGAAGTAATACAAAAGTACAAATAATACGACCATCATAAAAAATATTGCTAGTTTGCATTAAAAATACAGATTACTATAGCTTTACCCGTTGCAGGCAGTGAAAAAGTCACCTCCCATGGCCAGAGTTACTTGTATTTGTAGTGTTGATGATGCAGTGGCAATAGATTTATTGTGACTGTCCTTTTTGCACTAATACTATTCTAAAACATACTTACATACATTGTATACATGTATATTGTATACATTATTTACATAAATAAATATTAACTAATAAATATAAATCTTAATTTGTTATTCATATTGTTTTAAGCTATAAATATATATATATATATAATATATATATATATATATATATATACACACACACACATTAGAGTGGCAATACATATACACTATTTGACAGATTTTCTTAATCGGGGCAAAGGCAAACTCAACATTGGCGTCGGAAATATAATTCACTCGAACCGGAGGTTCTCATACACGTGGACAGCCCACGAAATTGAGGGTGAAGCAGCGGATAACTGCTAGTATGTTATGAAATGTATAACACAACGTATTGAGGATAGAAATCTTTCCTCTTCATGATGAGATAATTAGTACATTTAAAAACAGAGAGAGAAAAGGGGTGAAATATATCTGGAAGAATATATACTCCGGAGCGCTGATAGTTAAGTACTGCGGCTGCGGCAGAGACCATATCACCACTCACTCGCCCTTCTACACCTGCGGACGAGAGGGCTGCAGCATCACCATCAACACCTCTTGTAAGTGCTGAGGGGGTGCCAGTCGCGTCTGGGATTGTATCACCAACATTTTTGCATATCACCACACCGGCAACTGACTCTGCTACACCATCGGGAAACGGACTTCTGCCTTCGGTGCAACATCCTCTTTAGAATTTAAGTGTAGAAGTAAGCTAAATGTCTTGACTATAAACATACAGTCAATAAGAAACAAAATAGGGCAACTTGAAGTAATTTTGAATATTAACAATATTGATGTGCTGTGTATTAATGAGCACTGGTTACACGAGGATGAAATTACTCTGTATGTCCCAGAAGGTTTTATTGTGGCATCTAGTTTCAGTAGGAAACCACCTCTTACTCGGGGAGGCTCATCAATAATGGTAGATTGTAGCTTGAAATATGAAAGTATAAATGTATCTAAGTATAGTATTAATTATTTATGTGAAGCATCTGCTATTTTACTGTTAGACTTTAATTTTATTTTATTAAATGTATATAGAACTCCAGACTCAGATTTTAATAATTTTATAAACAATTTAGAACGCTTAATATTGGATTTAATGGATAGACCACACACACACATTTTGCTTTATGTGGGGATGTAAATGTAGATATTTTAAAACCAAATAGGCCCTATGTACAGTATTTTTTTAATGTTCTTAGGTCTACTAACCTATATTATGTGAATGAGCAGCCAACCAGAAACTATTCCTGTCTTGATAATGTCTATACAAATGTCAAACAGGAGCTATATTGTTGTTCTCTCATTAACCAGGATATAGTATCAGACCATGCTGGGGTCTTGGTTGAGTTTGACTTAAATAAAGTTAGGCCAAAACAATGTAATGACATACAATCAACACGACTTCTTACAAGGGAACGATTGTTTAGCCTTACTGAAAGTTTAAAAAATGACACAGACTGGACTCCTTTGTATCTTGTAAGTGATGTGAATTTAGCATTTGAATTCTTTGTAAATATTGTGTCTAATATTTTAAATAACAACTGTCCAATAGTCAGTGCAAAAGGCAAGGGCAATTCAAGACAACGTTATAAAAGATGGTTCACACCTCAACTACAAAATATGAGAGCTTACTTGTTAATTTTATATGATAAGTGGAAGAAAAGTTGTAATACCGTTGATAAGGATAGATATAAGAGATATAGGAAAATTTACAATAAGACTATTTCTGAAGAAAAAATTTCTGTAAATAATTATTTAATATCAAATGCTCCAAATAAATGTAAAATGGCATGGAATATTGTAAGAAATGAATCTGGAGTTAAGAAATCAAATATCTCAAAAAATATACCACTCTTGCCAGGAGAGTTAAACAGTTATTTTGTTAATGTATCATTAACTAACAACACCATAAATTCTGTAAATGGTTTAACTCACAATGATTTTTTGAATAATTTTCCTCTCCCTGATAAAGAGAATTTGAATTTTAAGTGGAACACGATTGATGGTAGTTTGGTCAAATTTATTGTTAATAGGTTAAATAATACACGCAGTGAGGATATTTACGGGCTCTCAAACTTTGTAATAAAGCATATAATTAATGTTATAATAGTGCCTCTTACTTACTTGATAAATTTAACTATGTTTAAAGGTCAGTTTCCAGATTGTCTAAAATCAGCTAAAGTCACCCCAGTTTTTAAAAAAGGTAACAGAAATTTACCAGAGAATTACCGACCCATTGCAATTGTGCCTGTTTTCAGTAAAATAATTGAATCTTGTTTGTTGTCTCAGTTGCATAATTATTTTGTAAATAATTCATTGCTATATGACCATCAATATGGATTTAGGCCTAAACTCTCCACTGCAATGGCTGTGGAAACTATGATTGATGTAATTTTAAAAGGTTTTGAAGACAAGTTAGTTATAGGTTCTAGTCTGATTGACTTGAGCAAAGCTTTTGACAATGTGTCCCATAGTATATTATGTAGAAAACTAGAATATTATGGCATTAAGAATGTGGAGTTAAGTCTGTTAGAAAGTTATCTAACCAATAGAAAGCAGGTTGTTAAAGTCAATGATTCTCAATCTGAGTATTTAAATGTCATAGCTGGTGTCCCTCAAGGATCTGTATTGGGGCCATTTCTTTTTTTAATCTATGTAAATGACTTTAGTGTAAATATACCTTGTCTATCTGTACTATACGCAGATGACACCACACTGGTTAGTGCAGATGGGAATATTGCCAATGTAATGTTGCAATTAAATACATCCCTAGAACGAGCTAAAGCTTGGTATTCTGCAAATAGCCTTTTAATAAATGAAAACAAAACTGAAAATATAATATTCACACTTAAAAACCATTTGACTGATGATAGTTTATTCAAACCTGTAAAACTACTTGGCTTCTATCTAGATAGTAAACTGTGCTGGAATGTACATATTGATAATCTCTGTAAAAAATTATCTAGGGTAATTTTCCTGCTAAGAAAATTGAAGTACTGTGTAAACTTAGAAACACTTATAATGACGTACAACGGCTTATTTCATAGCCACTTGTGTTACGGCATTCGACTGTGGGGTAATTCCAGTACAGCAAAAAACGTTTTTGTCTGGCAGAAAAAAAGCAATTAGAATATTAGCTGGATTATCATACCAAGAGTCTTGCAGACAACATTTTTCTAGGCTTAAAATTATGACCTTGGCATGTATTTATATTTTTTATAACCTAATATATGTAAAAGAAAATGAAGATAGATTTGAAACACAATGTACACTCCATGAGTATGATACCAGATCAAAAGATAATCTAAGAACTCCTAATATAAGGCTAGATAAATATTATAAAAGCCATAAATACCAGCAGTTAAAACTATTTAATAAGCTTCCTCTTTTTGTTAGAGCTTTACCTTTTAAACAATTTAAATCAAACATGTCAGAGTGGCTTAAGCTTAAGGAATTTTACAGTGTTGAGGAGTATATGAAATGTGATATGTTGTAAATAACAAATATATATATAAGGATACTCCATAATTTATTATATTTATTTTAAATTTTAGATTTTAACTCCATGTCTCTGTGTGTTGTTATGTTTTATTTATTTGAGTAGAATTAAGTATTTATTATATATTTATTATAATAGATATGACTGGAAACTAGTATATATTTATACTATATCACTAGAATTACACTGAAAAATAATGTTATTTTGACGAAGCCTATTGTAATCTTTGGAATACTTAATGGCCAATAAAACTTCTGATTCTGATTCTGGTACTGATTTGTGGAATACTTTTAGAGAGATCACTGCAAAAGTGAATATTCTTCAGGCGAAAACACCAGGCTAATATCTTTCCAGACACGCCTTGTAAATAATACGTAGAAATTTGAATGAGATATACAGTTTTTTTAGAAAAAGATTTTGTTTACCTAATGTACTGAAGAGAAAGTAGAAAGCAGTGGAGACTTGCACGGGGACAAACCACAGGTCATGCACATATGAGATTATGTTCAAGATCTGTGCAACATCTACAGCCATAAGGTTCACTATGTCTCCGACAGTTCTCTCTCTCTGTGCAGTTGATGACATCTTTAAAATCTGTCACATATTCAAAACAATCATTTGTCTATTTTTGTTTTCTTCCCATTCAGATTAAATTATTAGATAAAATGTTGTAACGATCAAATAATATAATTAAGGTTTACATTAGAATTACAATTTTGAAACCATTTGAGTAATTTTGTAATTTGAATAAAAAAGTGGTTTATCTGAAAATTTCTTATGTGTGATTGTTCTCTTTACCTCTTTGTACCTCTTTAAAAATTCTTATTCAAATTTTTATAAAGATAATTAATTTTGGATTAAATGCAGTTGAGACCCAAATAGATACTAAATTTCTATTTAAAAAGTAAGCCTTTTTAGTTTGAGAATGTCTGATCAACTGGTGCCTTCCACAAAAACTAGGGTTACATTTGCTTGAATACCCTTACAATCATTGGTATTATATAATTTTTATTTTATGTTTATTTTTAAGATATTTTTACTATAGGAGAATTGGTCAAACATATACTTTTCTAATGGAGACTGTAAGTACAATGTGTTTAACTTTAATTTATCAGTGTAACTTTAATTTAATTTTTACTTTGAGAAAGGTAAAAATACCTGAAGGGAAATGAATATAATTGGATTAATAAAGACTTGGCAGCAAAACATAATGTCATTTTAATTTTAATGAAACTAGCTAAATGTAATGGTAATATTGTATTGTGGAATTAATGCAAGATATGGAACAAAAATTATAAAAATAACCAAAGTTAAGAAAGTGTTTTATGTTAATACAAAAATAAATGTCTTGTAATAGAATCAAGAATCAGTCTTTATTACCCATAAGGCACAGATTTACATGCATGAGGTATAGTCAAAAAAACAGGAAGCATGTTGTTCACAATTGTCAAAAGGAACTATAAAATTGAGATTGAAAGTACACAAATATGAAAGTTTTGTGGTTGAAATTTAAGAAAACAACCTTAATTATTTGGTAAATTAGAACTAAATAACAATGTACAGGCAGTGAGAGAAGTGAGAATAGAGAATATGAGAAAGATAACATGGTAAATAATCAATAGGGACTTAATGTTACTATTATTGATCCAACACAAATTTATAATCAATTCTATAACTATTTTCATAATGAAATTGAAGATATTGTTAATCAGCACCTACATATACAGTTAATGGACCATGGTATAAATGAATCAAATAAACATATAATAACACTAATTTTTAGATGCCTACCAGTGAAAGAAAATGAAATGAAATTAATGAGTTAATCCCTAAAAAATAAAGAATGAAGTGGTCATGATGATGTTCCCATTAAACTAATCAAACATGAACGTGAATCCTTATTAAAACCATTAGTCCACTTAATAAATCATTCTCTTGTAACTGGACACTTTCCTGAAAGCTTAAACATTTCTTCCAAAGTACTTCAAATTATTAAAAAGAGGGATAGAAATCAACAACTGATGTCAGCTATCTCAAAAATCTATGAGAGAGGAATGTTTATTCGATTGTGAATCTTTTAGAAGAAAGAATCTATTTGACAAAACATGGTTGTAGAAATAAATCTACAACTACCAAATGATTGGTCTTTGGAATCTATAATAAATTAAATTGATAAATGTGATAGATTAGTAGTATTTTATCTGTCTAAAGCATTTTACAGTATATCCCATGAAATAAATAAAAACAAACTAAACTCTTGGGTATTTCAAAAAATTCTTTTAACTGGTTTTCTACCTATCAAACAATATTCAATATATTGAAATTAGGTTCCCACATGGAAGTCAACTAATTAAACACAAATACAAATATTTAACAGTTAAATATAATGTGCCCCAAGGCTCAATACTAGGACCCATGTTGTTTTTATGCTACATTCAAGGAATGCTGTCAATATTTAAAAATATAAATACCAGTAAAACTTAATTGGTCTTATAAGCAAATGACTCAAATTAAATGGTTTCAGCTAAAAATTATCATTCTTTGGAGGTCTTTTGTGATGACATTCCTCTTTACTCAGTGGCATTTTATTGATTTAAAAAAAGTAATTCACACAGTGTGTTGGGCTGGCCCTGTGGGGCATTGTCACCTCTTGTTCATTAAACTTCAGGTGCTAACTATGGTGAACTTTAATGGTGAATAAAAACAACTCAGATGAACTTATCGTCAGAGAAAACATAAATAGTCATAATACACATGGGAAAATCCAAATTAATATCCCAATGCATAGATTAACAAAGACTATCAAATAACACAAACTGTACGGTATACACTTTTTTCAACAAATTATGACTGCCTGTTAGAACTAAAAGCACATAAAAGTATGTTTAGAACTAGAATGTACGGCTTGTTGCTTTAGACTCCATTTGACACTATAAAAGAATTCTTTATTTGTGAGATTACTGTTGATTTTAATTAGGATAATATAGTTTTATATGCATTTTAATTTTGACATTTATGGAAAAAAATACTTCATTAATAACTTATGATCATGGTTACTAAAGACTCTGACTCTTAACCCTTCCCACGCGGAATTTATCTTTCAATTTTGACTCATAACGCGTAATTAACTTTAAAATTTTTTCTAGATTTTACCAACTCTATTTTTTTTAGTTAGTGGTGGCTATTAGGAATAAAAAAATAATACAGTATCACAAAATAATCAGACCCCTATATTTTTTTACAAATTTTCAAAATGTACACAAAATTGAAAAAACAACCTTTTTACTTGAATTTCTAAAAATATTTTCAACAAATAAAGTAATAACAACAAAATAAAAAGATAATATAATGCTAAATACAACAGGAACACGAACAGTAAATAAGGAAATATGGCAAAACAGCGTTAAACACTAAAATATGCCGTGCCGGGATATATCCGTTTACAGCGTAATGGTTCACCGCAGACTGAGGCTAAATCACGCCACGAGGGACAAAGCCACGCCCTCCCACCACTGCGACGCGCCAACAGAACAAGGGAAGTTTCGGAACAAGTATTCAACACTCCCTTGAACTCTAGCGAATTCCACGGCAACTACAATTTATTAAATAACACAAAATAGATTTTGAAGGATATATCCGTTTACCGCGTTTCGGTCAAAATTAGGCCTAACGGATATATCCGTTTGCCGCGTGGGAAGGGTTAAACTATTGAACGAAGGTTAAGTCAAGGCTTTGGTAATGGGTTTATATTTCTTTGATCAGGCCTGTGTTAACATTTGGAGCTGTGGTCTAGTGGGCCAAAATAGAGCTTAATGAGACAGTGGTCAGCATCTGAAGAATATACTGTCTTATTGGTATTTGCAGTATAGTTTTCAAAACAGAAGAAACTACTGCTGTATGGTAGTTCCATAACTACCATACAGGAACTACTGTATGGTAGTTCCATAATACAGGAACTACTGTATTATGGCTTGTGAGAATCTTGATCTACAATAAAGGAGCAAGACAATAATTATTCACTGCCAACCAGGCCTTGAAGGTACTGGTTGAGAAGGATACCTGATTGGGAAGAAATAACTTTCGGCTAGATGAGAAATATACATATTAAAAATAATTACATTTTTACCATTACCTTTCTATAAACTGCTGAAAATAGAGATGACTGCACTCTAATTTGTATGAGCTGTACTCTGTATTCATGTTGATACTTTAACACAACATTGCTGGCATTACTGAGTAGTATAATAGAAGTCCAGAAATAAATTCTAAATTTTGTACCAGGTTCACCATCTGTATATGCGTCAATTACATTCCTGAAAGAGTAAAGAGAACATCTACATTTCAGGATAAAAAAACCCACAAAATTAAGTACTGCTCATATAGTCCCTATGTTATACCAAACATCTTGGAAAAGGGTGACCATTTTAACTGGTCAACTTATAACATAATAACTTTGTACATAACACAGGACCTCACAAAATGTTTTGCCAAATGCAACTTTTTTACACTCTCAGGAAAATACTGTGATATCAGAACCTGTTCTTGCTGTCTGAGAAAGGATGGAGAGGACACCAGATCAGAGCTCACATTGAGAAGACAGTAATAGTGTGTGTGTATCTACTGGACTGAGCAAGGAGACAACACCACGGTTCAGGATCAGTAGTACCAGTCATCTTTTAAGGATCTTTTTTCCTGATTGTAGGGGACTTCAAGATGTGCCAGACTCTTACCAGCTAAAAACCACCCTTCTCTGTTTTCTTTCAAGTTGGAACCACTTATAGTATCACTTCAACTTAGAAGTGTCAAGCTTCTTAAGACTGATCTACATGGGAATCTCGTCGAGGCACTCACTAGCCCATCGTCATCCTTTCGTCTCCTATCTTGTTCTAAAGGATACTTCGAACAAAACACTAAGTGGCCTTCCAATTGTCTTGCTTCCTAGCATATGCCATACAATACAGTGTTGGTGTTAAACAATCCCCAATGAGATTGCTCAAGTCCTCTCTATTCACTCTACGCTGCTAAAACCTCGGAACCGAGTAAGCACAGACTGAGGCGACATTGTTGGTCCATTCAATCCCAAGAGATACAGCAGTACCTCAAGCCGGATTCTAACCTTCAGCTAAAGTGATTGTCAACTCCAGGCATGAGTCTACACCTGTAATGTGACTGCTTTACCTTCACTTTCTAACCCTTCATAATCAAAAGTTTTCAGAAGGCTGTATTTCAAACTGTCCACAGCTAGTCCCATCCTGGGAGAATGCAACAGTTTAACTAGCGACACAATGTTTTGTCTGGCCTTCAATAGAATCTGATTGCTGACTCTGGACTTGCTTGTGCTTGGCTTGCCAGAAATCAAACAAATACGGCACACCTGGATACCTTTGGGAACTTTCACTCCAGTATTCTCAAAGTTTGAACACATTCATATTGATCTGGTCAGACCATACTCACAGGGCCTCAGGTATTGCCTCACTTGTGTGGATAGATTTTCTCACTGGTCGGAAGCTGTACCTCTGGAAAATATCGAAGCAAAGACCCTTAGTGCCCTCTACTCTGTATGAATTTGCAGGTTCCTTCAACCTTAGCAGGGTACACGTCATGGTGAACACATGCCTTTTTTTCCAAAAGTAGATCTTTGTGTGCACCAAAACATCCAAGAGCCTCTAACAAGGGCAAAAGCAAAAATAGTTGAAAGAGAGTCAAAGAGCCTTTATTAACCATTGATCATACATAATGAATTAGGTTTCATCCATAAATTTTAAAATTAAAATACCCAGGATGTCCTGTAACTCTCTGGATAAATGTATATCACATTATTGCTCAGATAAAGGTAAATATATTTCTTTATATGAACATGTGTTTCAAATCAGGAATAGGTTTATACAAATTTGGAATTGGATCCCAGATTTAAAGTTGTGGATTTGACTATCACTACACAAAGCCAATACAGCTGCAATATTGCAATCATTAACAACAATATTAATACGAGGGTCGTCCATAAAGTAACCGCCGTTTGGGTGTGGCGCGATAAGTAGTGGGGGTAGCGCCGACATTCTCACATCGGTGTGCGCAGCCGTTCAGTACGCTTGTAGCTGTGCAAGAGAGAGCATCGTACGATCGCGCGTTCTTTTGTTACAACGTAAAACCATGAGCGCCGTGATAGAAAATCCCGCCAAGTGTGAAGTGCGTGGTGTAATAAGATTTCTGTGGTCGAAAAGTTACACAGCAGCTGAAATTCATCGTGAATTGAGTGCGGTTTATGGCCCAAACATTATGAGCAAAGGTGTAGTCCGTCAATGGGTTCGTTTTTTTAAAAATGGGAGAACGAACGTTCACGATGAAGACCGGAGTGGTAGGCCATCTCTCGTCAGTGATGACTTGGTGAACAAAGTGGGATGCTAAGGGCAACTTGCTCGTTGAATTTATGGAGCGTGGTACGACCATTACAGCAGCAGCTTACTGTGGTCCTTAAAACGGCTACGACGAGCGATTCAAAACAAGCGTCGTGGTCTTCTGACATCTGGTGGTGTGTTTGTCCATGACAACGCCCGCCTCATACAGCTCAAAGAACAACAGAACTTTTGGAAAAGTTCAAATGGGACGTTTTTGACCACCCCCCCCCCTACAACCCGGTCTTGGCTCCAAGTAATTTTCATCTTTTCCCGTACATGAAGTGGTGGCTTGCATCTCAGAGGTTTGCGAGTGATGAAGAGCTTCAAAACGATGTGACAGGTTGGCTACGTTTTCAGGCAGCAGATTTTTTGAAAAGGCGGAATTTCAATAACTGTTACAAGATATGATAAGTGCTTGAAATTGTATGGTGGATATGTAAAAAAAGTAGAGAAAATCTGTAGTTTTAACATTTATATAATAAACTTTTTGTATCTCAAACTGGTTTATTTTTTATTTCAAAACAGAGGTTACTTTGTGGACGACCCTCGTATATATAATAGCCAATAATTAACTATAATATTAATAGCTTATTTATAACAAGGCATAATTCTGCTAAACAAAAATAGATTTACTAACAAATATATTTTATAGTGAAAACATAACCTCTTCAACCGTAGTAAAAATGGCAAATTGTACAATTGATTGTAGTTATCATTAATCAGATTCATTCCACTACTAGTATCTGACAAAAACTGTATGTGTAGTTTGTTTTCAAAATTAATCAGCAAAACTCAGCGAGAAAACTGGTGTTTTCACTTTGTTTTTTTTTTAATATGATTTAAACTGGCTTTTCTTTGTTGAAGACTTAATTTAGATGTATTTTTTTACTATCTTCCTGGGAAAAGCCAGAATTTAATTTCCCCTTTCTCTGAGCTTGTACATTCCTGAAAGAGTAAAGAGAACATCTACATTTCAGGATAAAAAAAAACCCACAAAATTAAGTACTGCTCATATAGTCCCTATGTTATACCAAACATCTTGGAAAAGGGTGACCATTTTAACTGGTCAACTTATAACATAATAACTTTGTACATAACACAGGACCTCACAAAATGTTTTGCCAAATTCAACTTTTTTACACTCTCAGGAAAATACTGTGATATCAGAACCTGTTCTTGCTGTCTGAGAAAAAGATGGAGAGGACACCAGATCAGAGCTCACATTGAGAAGACAGTAATAGTGTGTGTGTATCTACTGGACTGAGCAAGGAGACAACACCACGGTTCAGGATCAGTAGTACCAGTCATCTTTTAAGGATCTTTTTTCCTGATTGTAGGGGACTTCAAGATGTGCCAGACTCTTACCAGCTAAAAAAACCACCCTTCTCTGTTTTCTTTCAAGTTGGAACCACTTATAGTATCACTTCAACTTAGAAGTGTCAAGCTTCTTAAGACTGATCTACATGAGAATCTCGTCGAGGCACTCACTAGCCCATCGTCATCCTTTCGTCTCCTATCTTGTTCTAAAGGATACTTCGAACAAAACACTAAAGTGGCCTTCCAATTGTCTTGCTTCCTAGCATATGCCATACAATTACAGTGTTGGTGTTAAACAATCCCCAATGAGATTGCTCAAGTCCTCTCTATTCACTCTACGCTGCTGCTAAAAACCTCGGAACCGAGTAAGCACAGACTGAGGCGACATTGTTGGTCCATATCAATCCCAAAGAGATACAGCAGTACCTCAAGCCGGATTCTAACCTTCAGCTAAAGTGATTGTCAACTCCAGGCATGAGTCTACACCTGTAATGTGACTGCTTTACCTTCACTTTCTAACCCTTCATAATCAAAAGTTTTCAGAAGGCTGTATTTCAAACTGTCCACAGCTAGTCCCATCCTGGGAGAATGCAACAGTTTAACTAGCGACACAATGTTTTGTCTAGCCTTCAATAGAATCTGATTGCTGACTCTGGACTTGCTTGTGCTTGGCTTGCCAGAAATCAAACAAATACGGCACACCTGGATACCTTTGGGAACTTTCACTCCAGTATTCTCAAAGTTTGAACACATTCATATTGATCTGGTCAGACCATACTCACAGGGCCTCAGGTATTGCCTCACTTGTGTGGATAGATTTTCTCACTGGTCGGAAGCTGTACCTCTGGAAAATATCGAAGCAAAGACCCTTAGTGCCCTCTACTCTGTATGAATTTGCAGGTTCCTTCAACCTTAGCAGGGTACACGTCATGGTGAACACATGCCTTTTTTTCCAAAAGTAGATCTTTGTGTGCACCAAAACATCCAAGAGCCTCTAACAAGGGCAAAAGCAAAAATAGTTGAAAGAGAGTCAAAGAGCCTTTATTAACCATTGATCATACATAATGAATTAGGTTTCATCCATAAAATTTTAAAATTAAAATACCCAGGATGTCCTGTAACTCTCTGGATAAATGTATATCACATTTATTGCTCAGATAAAGGTAAATATATTTCTTTATATGAACATGTGTTTCAAATCAGGAATAGGTTTATACAAATTTGGAATTGGATCCCAGATTTAAAGTTGTGGATTTGACTATCACTACACAAAGCCAATACAGCTGCAATATTGCAATCATTAACAACAATATTAATACGAGGGTCGTCCATAAAGTAACCGCCGTTTGGGTGTTGGCGCGATAAGTAAGTGGGGGTAGCGCCGACATTCTCACATCGGTGTGCGCAGCCGTTCAGTAACGCTTGTAGCTGTGCAAGAGAGAGCATCGTACGATCGCGCGTTCTTTTGTTACAACGTAAAACCATGAGCGCCGTGATAGAAAATCCCGCCAAGTGTGAAGTGCGTGGTGTAATAAGATTTCTGTGGTCGAAAAGTTACACAGCAGCTGAAATTCATCGTGAATTGAGTGCGGTTTATGGCCCCAAACATTATGAGCAAAGGTGTAGTCCGTCAATGGGTTCGTTTTTTTTAAAAATGGGAGACGAACGTTCACGATGAAGACCGGAGTGGTAGGCCATCTCTCGTCAGTGATGACTTGGTGAACAAAGTGGGATGCTAAGGGCAACTTGCTCGTTGAATTTATGGAGCGTGGTACGACCATTACAGCAGCAGCTTACTGTGGTCCTTAAACGGCTACGACGAGCGAGCGATTCAAAACAAGCGTCGTGGTCTTCTGACAATCTGGTGGTGTGTTTGTCCATGACAACGCCCGCCCTCATACAGCTCAAAGAACAACAGAACTTTTTGGAAAAGTTCAAATGGGACGTTTTTGACCACCCCCCCCCCTACAACCCGGTCTTGGCTCCAAGTAATTTTCATCTTTTCCCGTACATGAAGTGGTGGCTTGCATCTCAGAGGTTTGCGAGTGATGAAGAGCTTCAAAAACGATGTGACAGGTTGGCTACGTTTTCAGGCAGCAGATTTTTTGAAAGGCGGAATTTCAATAACTGTTACAAGATATGATAAGTGCTTGAAATTGTATGGTGGATATGTAAAAAAAGTAGAGAAAATCTGTAGTTTTAACATTTATATAATAAACTTTTTGTAATCTCAACTGGTTTATTTTTTATTTTCAAAACAGAGGTTACTTTGTGGACGACCCTCGTATATATAATAGCAATAATTAACTATAATATTAATAGCTTATTTATAACAAGGCATAATTCTGCTAACAAAATAGATTTACTAACAAATATATTTTATAGTGAAAAAAACATAACCTCTTCAACCGTAGTAAAAATGGCAAATTGTACAATTGATTGTAGTTATCATTAATCAGATTCATTCCACTACTAGTATCTGACAAAAACTGTATGTGTAGTTTGTTTTCAAAATTAATCAGCAAACTCAGCGAGAAACTGGTGTTTTCACTTTGTTTTTTTTAATATGATTTAAACTGGCTTTTCTTTGTTGAAGACTTAATTTAGATGTATTTTTTACTATCTTCCTGGGAAAGCAGAATTTAATTTCCCCTTTCTCTGAGCTTGTACATTCCTGAAAGAGTAAAGAGAACATCTACATTTCAGGATAAAAAAACCCACAAAATTAAGTTACTGCTCATATTAGTCCTATGTTATACCAAACATCTTGGAAAAGGGTGACCATTTTAACTGGTCAACTTATAACATAATAACTTTGTACATAACACAGGACCTCACAAAATGTT
Source organism: Homalodisca vitripennis (assembly GCF_021130785.1). Taxonomy (NCBI): domain Eukaryota; kingdom Metazoa; phylum Arthropoda; class Insecta; order Hemiptera; family Cicadellidae; genus Homalodisca; species Homalodisca vitripennis. The sequence continues at coordinate 45,554,210 of NC_060209.1, read as the reverse complement.
TTGCCAAATTCAACTTTTTTACACTCTCAGGAAAATTACTGTGATATCAGAACCTGTTCTTGCTGTCTGAGAAAGGATGGAGAGGACACCAGATCAGAGCTCACATTGAGAAGACAGTAATAGTGTGTGTGTATCTACTGGACTGAGAGCAAGGAGACAACACCACGGTTCAGGATCAGTAGTACCAGTCATCTTTTAAGGATCTTTTTTCCTGATTGTAGGGGACTTCAAGATGTGCCAGACTCTTACCAGCTAAAAACCACCCTTCTCTGTTTTCTTTCAAGTTGGAACCACTTATAGTATCACTTCAACTTAGAAGTGTCAAGCTTCTTAAGACTGATCTACATGAGAATCTCGTCGAGGCACTCACTAGCCCATCGTCATCCTTTCGTCTCCTATCTTGTTCTAAAGGATACTTCGAACAAAACACTAAGTGGCCTTCCAATTGTCTTGCTTCCTAGCATATGCCATACAATACAGTGTTGGTGTTAAACAATCCCCAATGAGATTGCTCAAGTCCTCTCTATTCACTCTACGCTGCTAAAACCTCGGAACCGAGTAAGCACAGACTGAGGCGACATTGTTGGTCCATTCAATCCCAAGAGATACAGCAGTACCTCAAGCCGGATTCTAACCTTCAGCTAAAGTGATTGTCAACTCCAGGCATGAGTCTACACCTGTAATGTGACTGCTTTACCTTCACTTTCTAACCCTTCATAATCAAAAAGTTTTCAGAAGGCTGTATTTCAAACTGTCCACAGCTAGTCCCATTCCTGGGAGAATGCAACAGTTTAAACTAGCGACACAATGTTTTGTCTAGCCTTCAATAGAATCTGATTGCTGACTCTGACTTGCTTGTGCTTGGCTTGCCAGAAATCAAACAAATACGGCACACCTGGATACCTTTGGGAACTTTCACTCCAGTATTCTCAAAGTTTGAACACATTCATATTGATCTGGTCAGACCATACTCACAGGGCCTCAGGTATTGCCTCACTTGTGTGGATAGATTTTCTCACTGGTCGGAAGCTGTACCTCTGGAAAATATCGAAGCAAAGACCCTTAGTGCCCTCTACTCTGTATGAATTTGCAGGTTTCCTTCAACCTTAGCAGGGTACACGTCATGGTGAACACATGCCTTTTTTTCCAAAAGTAGATCTTTGTGTGCACCAAAACATCCAAGAGCCTCTAACAAGGGCAAAAAGCAAAAATAGTTGAAAGAGAGTCAAAGAGCCTTTATTAACCATTGATCATACATAATGAATTAGGTTTCATCCATAAATTTTAAAATTAAAATACCCAGGATGTCCTGTAACTCTCTGGATAAATGTATATCACATTATTGCTCAGATAAAGGTAAATATATTTCTTTATATGAACATGTGTTTCAAATCAGGAATAGGTTTATACAAATTTGGAATTGGATCCCAGATTTAAAGTTGTGGATTTGACTATCACTACACAAAGCCAATACAGCTGCAATATTGCAATCATTAACAACAATATTAATACGAGGGTCGTCCATAAAGTAACCGCCGTTTGGGTGTGGCGCGATAAGTAGTGGGGGTAGCGCCGACATTCTCACATCGGTGTGCGCAGCCGTTCAGTACGCTTGTAGCTGTGCAAGAGAGAGCATCGTACGATCGCGCGTTCTTTTGTTACAACGTAAAACCATGAGCGCCGTGATAGAAAATCCCGCCAAGTGTGAAGTGCGTGGTGTAATAAGATTTCTGTGGTCGAAAAGTTACACAGCAGCTGAAATTCATCGTGAATTGAGTGCGGTTTATGGCCCAAACATTATGAGCAAAGGTGTAGTCCGTCAATGGGTTCGTTTTTTTTAAAAATGGGAGAACGAACGTTCACGATGAAGACCGGAGTGGTAGGCCATCTCTCGTCAGTGATGACTTGGTGAACAAAGTGGGATGCTAAGGGCAACTTGCTCGTTGAATTTATGGAGCGTGGTACGAACCATTACAGCAGCAGCTTACTGTGGTCCTTAAAACGGGCTACGACGAGCGATTCAAAACAAGCGTCGTGGTCTTCTGACATCTGGTGGTGTGTTTGTCCATGACAACGCCGCCCTCATACAGCTCAAAGAACAACAAGAACTTTTGGAAAAGTTCAAATGGGACGTTTTTGACCACCCCCCCCCCTACAAACCCGGTCTTGGCTCCAAGTAATTTTCATCTTTTCCCGTACATGAAGTGGTGGCTTGCATCTCAGAGGTTTTGCGAGGAGTGATGAAGAGCTTCAAAACGATGTGACAGGTTGGCTACGTTTTCAGGCAGCAGATTTTTTGAAAGGCGGAATTTTTCAATAACTGTTACAAGATATGATAAGTGCTTGAAATTGTATGGTGGATATGTAAAAAAGTAGAGAAAATCTGTAGTTTTAACATTTATATAATAAACTTTTTGTATCTCAACTGGTTTATTTTTTATATTTCAAAACAGAGGTTACTTTGTGGACGACCCTCGTATATATATACATAGCAATAATTAACTATAATATTAATAGCTTATTTATAACAAGCATAATTCTGCTAACAAAATAGATTTACTAACAAATATATTTTATAGTGAAAACATAACCTCTTCAACCGTAGTAAAATGGCAAATGTACAATTGATTGTAGTTATCATTAATCAGATTCATTCCACTACTAGTATCTGACAAAAACTGTATGTGTAGTTTGTTTTCAAAATTAATCAGCAAACTCAGCGAGAAACTGGTGTTTTCACTTTGTTTTTTTTAATATGATTTAAACTGGCTTTTTCTTTGTTGAAGACTTAATTTAGATGTATTTTTTACTATCTTCCTGGGAAAGCCAGAATTTAATTTCCCCTTTCTCTGAGCTTGTACATTCCTGAAAGAGTAAAGAGAACATCTACATTTCAGGATAAAAAAAAAACCCACAAAATTAAGTACTGCTCATATAGTCCCTATGTTATACCAAACATCTTGGAAAAGGGTGACCATTTTAACTGGTCAACTTATAACATAATAACTTTGTACATAACACAGGACCTCACAAAATGTTTTGCCAAATTCAACTTTTTTACACTCTCAGGAAAATACTGTGATATCAGAACCTGTTCTTGCTGTCTGAGAAAGGATGGAGAGGACACCAGATCAGAGCTCACATTGAGAAAGACAGTAATAGTGTGTGTGTATCTACTGACTGAGCAAGGAGACAACACCACGGTTCAGGATCAGTAGTACCAGTCATCTTTTAAAGGATCTTTTTTCCTGATTGTAGGGGACTTCAAGATGTGCCTCAGACTCTTACCAGCTAAAAACCACCCTTCTCTGTTTTCCTTTCAAGTTGGAACCACTTATAGTATCACTTCAACTTAGAAGTGTCAAGCTTCTTAAGACTGATCTACATGAGAATCTCGTCGAGGCACTCACTAGCCCATCGTCATCCTTTCGTCTCCTATCTTGTTCTAAAGGATACTTCGAACAAAAACACTAAGGTGGCCTTCCAATTGTCTTGCTTCCTAGCATATGCCATACAATACAGTGTTGGTGTTAAACAATCCCCAATGAGATTGCTCAAGTCCTCTCTATTCACTCTACGCTGCTAAAACATACATAATGAAATTAGGTTTCATCCATAAATTTTAAAATTAAAATACCCAGGATGTCCTGTAACTATCTGGATAAATGTATATCACATTATTGCTCAGATAAAGGTAAATATATTTCTTTTATATGAACATGTGTTTCAAATCAGGAATATAGGTTTATACAAATTTGGAATTGGATCCCAGATTTTAAAAGTTGTGGATTTGGACTATCCACTACACAAAGCCATATACAGCTGCAATATTGCAATCATTAACAACAATATTAATACGAGGGTCGTCCATAAAGTAACCGCCGTTTGGGTGTGGCGCGATAAGTAGTGGGGGTAGCGCCGACATTCTCACAATCGGTGTGCGCAGCCGTTCAGTACGCTTGTAGCTGTGCAAGAGAGAGCATCGTACGATCGCGCGTTCTTTTGTTACAACGTTAAAACCATGAGCGCCGTGATAGAAAATCCCGCCAAGTGTGAAGTGCGTGGTGTAATAAGATTTCTGTGGTCGAAAAGTTACACAGCAGCTGAAATTCATCGTGAATTGAGTGCGGTTTTATGGCCCAAACATTATGAGCAAAGGTGTGTAGTCCGCTCAATGGGTTCGTTTTTTTTAAAAATGGGAGAACGAACGTTCACGATGAAGACCGGAGTGGTAGGCCATCTCTCGTCAGTGATGACTTGGTGAACAAAGTGGGATGCTAAGGGCAACTTGCTCGTTGAAATTTATGGAGCGTGGTACGACCATTTACAGCAGCAGCTTACTGTGGTCCTTAAAACGGCTACGACGAGCGATTCAAAACAAGCGTCGTGGTCTTCTGACATCTGGTGGTGTGTTTGTCCATGACAACGCCCGCCCTCATACAGCTCAAAGAACAACAGAACTTTTGGAAAAGTTCAAATGGGACGTTTTTGACCACCCCCCCCCCCTACAACCCGGTCTTGGCTCCAAGTAATTTTCATCTTTTCCCGTACATGAAGTGGTGGCTTGCATCTCAGAGGTTTGCGAGTGATGAAGAGCTTCAAAACGATGTGACAGGTTGGCTACGTTTTCAGGCAGCAGATTTTTTGAAAGGCGGAATTTCAAAAACTGTTACAAGATATGATAAGTGCTTGAAATTGTATGGTGGATATGTAAAAAAGTAGAGAAAATCTGTAGTTTTAACATTTATATAATAAACTTTTTGTATCTCAACTGGTTTATTTTTTATTTCAAAACAGAGGTTACTTTGTGGACGACCCTCGTATATATAATAGCAATAATTAACTATAATATTAATAGCTTATTTATAACAAGGCATAATTCTGCTAACAAAATAGATTTACTAACAAATATATTTTATAGTGAAAACATAACCTCTTCAACCGTAGTAAAAATGGCAAATTGTACAATTGATTGTAGTTATCATTAATCAGATTCATTCCACTACTAGTATCTGACAAAAACTGTATGTGTAGTTTGTTTTCAAAATTAATCAGCAAACTCAGCGAGAAACTGGTGTTTTCACTTTGTTTTTTTTTTTAAATATGATTTAAACTGGCTTTTCTTTGTTGAAGACTTAATTTAGATGTATTTTTTACTATCTTCCTGGGAAAGCCAGAATTTAATTTCCCCTTTCTCTGAGCTTTCTCAAAATAAAAGTTTTGGAAGACTATAAATATGAGTGGTAGGTAATTTAGTACTCTTATTATCAGAAGCCTAATACCAATTACATTGCAGCTTGCTGACCTACACTTGGAGGCCTAGTAACCAAGTTACATTGAAAACATATTATATCATTTACCTACGTAACAACATTGTATACATTGGGTCGAAGCTTTCACTGAAATAAACAGCTAAACAGCATACTCTCATTCTTCACGTAAAGTTATATACAGAGTGAGTTTTATGTCCTGACACACCTGGATATAATTTATGAATTTATGGCTCGAGAAATCTATGTGAAACTTTGACCCTACCTATTATAACATATTTTTTTAATTTTTCAAGTTGTCTAAAATTTTGCCAGGGGGCTAAAGGGGGGCAACTAAACATTTTAAAATACAAACCCCTATCATGTGACCCCTCATTTTAAAGGGAATAAAAAAAGAAATCCAATAATGCAAACTAGAGGTCTCTACGTTTATTTTAACAGATTTTATGACAAATTTACAATAATAAAATCAGTAACTGTCTTGTCATGTTCATCTGCAACATTGATAGATTTAAGTAAAGCGTTTGACTGTATTAATCATGAGTTGTTGTTAAAAAAGTTGTTTAGTTATGGCATAAAACATAAAGCATTACAATTATTGTCATCTTATTTATCTGACAGGAAACAGATGGTTGTCCAGGGGGAGAACAAGTCCTAATTTCAGAACAGTGAAATTGGGAGTTCCGCAAGGCTCTGTTTTGGGACCTTTTCTGTTTATTGTTGCAATCAATGATTTTTCATCTAGCCTACCTTGTAATTCTGTTTTGTACGCGGATGATACTACTCTTTTAAACTGTAATAAAGACTCACAAATCTTAAAATCTGATCAAGAATGTTCATTTAAATTAGCTCTAGAATGGTTTAAAGCAAATGGGTTGGCAGTGAATCATAATAAAACTGAATATTTAACATTATCTCTACACAATAATACTAAATACAGTAATGATTCTGTTAAGTTATTGGGTGTTATCCTAGATAGTAAATTAAGCTGGCAACATCATGTTAATTATTTATGTACTAAACTATCTAGAGTTATATACCTATTATGTAAACTAAGGAATACTGTTACTCAGGAGATGTTGATAACTGCTTATTATGCATTTTTCCACTCACACTTGAGGTATGGTGTGACTCTTTGGGGAAACAGTTCCAGTGCCAAAAAAATATTTTTATGGCAAAAAAAGCTATTAGGATTTTAAAAAATGTTTCTAAACAAGAATCTTTGTTCACCTTTTTTTAAAGAACTTCAAATTATGACCTTGCCAAGTTTATACATCTACTGCTCATTACTTGATGTAAAAGAAAATTTGAATAGTTTTCATAAATAGACAAGATGTTCATACACACTGCACAAGAAAAAAGTATTTACTCGATCTACCCCCAGTCAGACTCGAAAAGACCAAAAACAGCCAGATATTTTTCAGTATAAAATTATTTAATAAATTACCAGAGAAGGCATGGAATGTTACACTTAATAATTTTAAAGTTACCATTGCAAAGTGGCTGAAAAATAAAGCTTTTTACACTGTTGAAGATTACCTAGCCTGTGATATTAGCTCATTAAGTTTTTAATCCATTGTTAATTTAAGATTAGGATTGTTAGCACATAATGTATAGATTTTTAAATTATTTAATTGTAATTTTATTGTTTTTATTTACATTTATATTATTGTTATTTAGTTCTAGCTGGCAATACTGTATTTTGTCCTATAACTGTGCCTAGACTAAAGATTAGATTAAAGTAGGCTATATAATATGTTGACTTTGTCTATTGCATAATATGTATTGTGCTTAATGACAATAAAATATCTTGAATCTTGAATCTTGAATGAGTCAACACTAACGCAAATTCTAAAAACTGTTACCTGTTTTAATGTAGCAGGTGTTCAAACTGTTCACCTTCGGCTGTTTGACAGTGTGCTATAGACGTGTGTAAAAACTTGAGACAGCATTCAATCATTAACTGTCTTGTCCTGTTTATTGTAACATGAGTCAACATGCTTTGGAATTTCCCTTGTTCTTATCTTACCGGTTGCAACAATCTACTGTTGACTTTCTCTTTACTACTCACTTGCATTTCATCAGCTGATTGGTTAAGTTGCTATAAACAACATCAGTTTAAGCTTATTTTTCTGACAAATAGTGTTACTTATTTTATTTCTACATGGAGAATTCTGAGTTTGAAAGAATTACTGTGTTAATGATGAGAGGTTATGGAGAACGTATGAGATCATATGCTGAAGTAGCAGAATTATTCAATGAGGAATTTCCTAACCGGAACAATCCCATAACTAGATTTACGGTGGCGTAAAAAAAATATGTTATAATAGGTAGGGTCAAGGTTTCACATAGATATCTCGGGCCATTTAAATTATATCCAGGTGTGCCAGGACATAAAACCCCTTCTGTATTTTTTGAGACCAAAGATACCAATAATGGATCAACTACAGTTGATATTGAATGCAAAGGCATTAATATATATAATATAATAATAATAATAATATAAATATATGTTTTATATATATACATACACACACATATAAACATATATATATATACACACAAAGGACTGTTCCCAGCTTGGGCGGGCCCCAGATAAGATATGTCTTGCCACTGTACCAACCGTTGACAAGGCCCTATCAAATAAACATGTGGGAGGCCCGGCCCTGGCTCTGGTAAAATTGTCCGAAAAAACTGGTCTAAGTACGGGCCTGTATGAGTGTGTAGCTGTGAGCACAACAGCACAAGGTGTACTGTTTCTGGCCGTTGAAGGCCTGCCAGATCGGTCATCACTCTCCACTGATATATGGCCATTTTTAAACCGCCTAAACCACTCTTTTATTTGTGTACGCGTCACCATAAACTTTCCGTGTCATAGTAATCGTCTCTGATGCTGAATGGCCAAGTTTTTGGCAAAATGTAATCCAAATGCGTTGCTCAACACGTTCAGTCCATATTGAAATGCGACGCACACACACGGCAGTACTGTACGGAACAAAGCGCTGTGACTCGCTGAGTGACCGGATCGTATTCCATGCCTAATATGGGAAGGAGTAGGCTCGCCCCTCTCCCCAATAACCGGTTCGAGCCGGTCGGTTACGCCGCGGCCACCTACTGGTCGGCGGTCATATACTTTTTGAACAGACCTCGTATGTATATATATATATATATACTTATTAAAGACCTAAGTTAAAAAATATCAACTGGTGCTTTATCACCAGTTTAACACACATTATACACTTTACATTAGGTATGGGAATGTACTTACTTTAATAGAAAGATATTGCAGAATGTTAGGAAATCAGAACAGAATTTGAGACTTGCAGCAAAGACAAATTCTGACCTAATAGCTTTCAAGATGGGCCCAAAAACAGAACATGGTGCTCTTTTATTTTTAAATGTTTTTAAGATTTGCTTAACAGTTTCACTGACTCCACCTGTTTTCCTGAAAACACAAAACATATTATGGTGATGTTTGAGAATTTAGATTAACACATAATTATTAGTGTTTTCAAATAACACAGGACAAAACTAGTTCATAATAAATTACCATTGCTTGTTGATTTAAAACGTTTAAGCTGCATCAAAGCAACTCATTTATAGTTATTGTAAATGATCACAACAATCAATTTATTAAGTCCAGAAATCCTTATATTAATAGTTTAAGTAAAATCCTTTTGCAAAATTTTGAAATAAATTTTGCATAATCAGCTAACGTTAGATTATAGAATATAACTGTAAATGCATAGTGTTCAAGGTAGATACAAATCAGATGTTTTGTGGTAGAAACGAAACAGATGTCAATTAATATGTGGTACACATGAGCCAGAGGCCGGCACAGTTAGGATCCGCCACACATGCTGGTCATTTTGAAGTTTAAGAGTTAAATGTTTTTGATTAAATAAACTAAATTCTAAAAATAACAAGTTAAAATGTTAATGGGTATTAAGTTAGCATTACTAACTACTTAAGAGCAACAATTTTAAAATCTTACTCACCCATTAATAGATGTTAAAGCTTGTTTAGGATACAAGTTCCACAGATGATCTAAGTTTAGTGTGGTTTTACATCCTTTCCTCAGCAAACTAACGCACCAGAAAAATGTTATTTTAGTTGGAAATGTAGATATCTCCTCTGTGCACAGTTTCTGTTAAACATGCCAAAATATAACTCATGAAAATAATTCTTTTATAATTTACCAACACATCAGATTTTGTATTCTTGTTTGTACAATGTGATACCAATTGCTTCTTCACGAGCAAATCATAAAATAAGAGCCAGAGACAACTTTTGAACCTCTTATCAATAATCACTAAAATAATATATACTTTAAAACACATTGACAGCGGTGGACGCAGCTTAGTATTATCCTGGCTGTTCCAAAGTCAGAGTACATGGCTTGCGTTGCGCTGAAGGTGTTATACATGTCTACATTATAAGTGTTTCTACTAACATTACTACAGACTTAGTATTCCTATACTATAGCCTGAAATAATTGAAGCGTTACTGAAATTGTTAAGAGCTATTCATTAAAATATTATGAAATTTTTCAGAAAAATGTATTGTATTTCATTTGTACTCATCACAATAGTTTGATTCTCATACTTCAAAGCCCTAATACAATGCTCTTTAAACTTAAAGTCTAGTTATTCTGAAATGGATCATGAGATTGGAATATCTTCCAGTAACCATCACTTATTTTCAGGACTGTTCACTACGCCATTTAAAAAGGATGTGCCTAATACATGCTGGTTGTTCAACAGGAAATTATGTGCAAAGCCGCGGGTAACTGCTAGTATCCTTAGTATCATTTTCATCTGCTTTTCCACGGACCTAGTTTCAATGTGGTCCAAATTATTACAATAAACTACTACAATTCCTCTTGGAATAAGAACAATACAATAAATTAATTGCAGCATTCGTTTAGAAATAATTTGATTTTTATGAGTATAAAAATAGCTGACTAGATTAAAAAAGTACATCCAAGATGTACAAAAAAGTGAAAAAAGAAAAATTATCATACATATTTTTCTTCTGGACGATCAGGTATAATAAAGTCAGATTCTGGGAAGAAGCTCAAAAGGAAACTGGCAACTACAGCAATGTAGAAAATGTAGTAGAATCCAGAAACAGAATGGAATGTTTCTTTTGCCCACTGGAAACAAATGCAAATAAATTATTATAGAATAAATTCACTGTTCGATTTATTAATTATTCTAGACAAGTATAAGAGTAACAAATACTTATTACCTTAAGAGTAACTAGAGTAATAAGAGTAACTACCTAACTGTTTACCTTTTTCCTTTTAGCATTGTGTCAGATCTGGAATAGATATTGTTCACAGAGCAACCATCTTGAACTTTGATCAAATCAAGCTAGTTTGCAGACTTATCTAAGACATACAAATATATGCATACCCTCTATGCTAAGTTGGTTGGAAATTAACAGTAAGTGTAATGTTAAATATTATATTTTAGATAAATTTATATATATTAGGCTATTGACACTTATACAAATTTTATATATACATATAATATTGACTTTTAACAACTGTTGTAAGAAAATACTATATAAGTCTGTAGTACTATATTGTGTAAGTCTTACATTGTCTTGAACATGAATGAGATACAGTTGGAGGGTGCCAAATATTGTATAGAGCAACCAGAACATGAACAGTATACCTGACAACTTCAACGCTCTCCTGGAATAGTTTTGTATTATAAATGCCAGACTCTGTAAAATAAAAAATGTATTACAAACAATTTCTGTGGATCCCCTTAATTTTTTTCTACGATAAAAATATTTGATCAAAACTATAACTTGAAATGTTGATACAAATTTGTCAAAAGCAAAATTAAAAAATAACCCATTATTAACAAAAATTTTGTTTATTGTGAAACAGGATTTTTTTTACAGGTTTTATTATAAATGCGGAATATTTCATACATTTTCTTACAATTCAAATTATATAACCATAACCCAAAAGAGTTATAATTACATAAAATTTTGATTAAATCTTAGCCACAAGATTTAAATAAATATTGTATCTGCAGTTTAGTCTCTAATGGAATACAAAATCATTACTGCTTTATAATACTTCAATACATATTCACAATATTTCTATATTTTATTTATCATACAAAACCGAAAAGTTACATAATATATTATTGTACAAGTAAAATTGTAATTGAAATGGATTCTGTGAAATACTTACAAAAGTAAACAATTTTAAGAAAGGGTACGACAGGACTTTGTCCACTAATGTAAAGTCTCTGTTTTCACTGCCAAAGAATATGTCTACAACGCAACATAGCATCATAACTCCCAGAGCCAGCTGAAAACAATAATATGGTTGTTTTAATACATTTGTTTAAAAAATTGGTTTAATACATTCTAGATTACAAAATTGATTTATTCATAGACATACACATATAGATGCTGTTATGAATACCCCATAAATTCTAAGTTTGCTATTAGTTTAAACGGTTCAATAAAATTGATTTAAATTAATTAAAATCTTTGCTACTAAAGTATAAATAACATGAAATCACTTCAAATATGTTTTGATGAATGTTAAAACTATTCCACCTAGCTAGTTAGCCTATCAATAACAATACGAGCAATTAACAAAATTTTGTAGCAACAGGTACTTGAAAACTTTATTGAAATTTATCGAATAAACGTTAAAACTGATAACAGCCACCAGTGACGCACACAGAAATCTTTTCTGGGGGAGGTCCGGAACACGGGGTAGTCGGGATTATGGAAACCCCTGATATTAATAGGAGGATTTGGGGCCTACTCTCTACATTGATCTAATGTGGTAGCTGGCCTTCGTTTGCCCAGTGGGAGGCGAAAGGTCTTCTCTTGGGTTTGTGCGAGGAAGGTTGTATAAACTTTTTTTTAAATAAAACAGCGGAGTCAAACTATTATATGGTTTATTTAATTGTTGTACACAATTTGGATCAGGTTAATAACAAATTAGGTTTAATTAATACATAATTAAAAATTTAGAATTTGGCTTCCAAAAATTTAAAATAGAGAGAGAGAGAGAGAGAGAGAGAGAGGGCCTAATTTAACATCTGCCACGTCCTGCACAAGTTAACCGACTCCCGAGCATGGCTTTAACATTGCCCGATCCTCCCACTGCCAAGGCTCCAGACCAATCAGAGCATGTTTCGTCTTAGGATGGTACTGTGGGAGGTGCTGCCACCTAGGCGATTCATTTAGTAATTAACAAAGTACATGGTGCTTTTAGACTGTTCAAGGCCTGCGTACAACACAACTATTGCTGATTTCAGCACATTCCGTACACGTGGCTGTGACAACACTGGTGTTGTTGCATCACCCGCGGGCTTCAATTTTATGCATATACAGGCTGTGGCAGAACTCCTGTCCCTTTTTTCTGAAGTGGCCTTAACGCCTATATTAATCCGGATGGCACTTGATGTGTACGGCGGCATTGTTACATATTGTGGAGGTCTTACCAACATAAAGGTGATTAAAATGATCACTAAAGTAACAATAAGACATTTTCGTAGAATTCTCAGCTCAGTATTAGGTTAAAATAATTTATTTGTTGAAATTTTGGGGCGTTAACACCGAGGTGTCACACTAAAACTAAATTTAATTATAAAAACAAAATATTGTACAAAATATTTAAGTTAAAATAAAAAAATTCCAAAGCTGACTCTTGATGTCTATTCTCGGATCAAAAAGTATAGGTATCCAAGTTTGAAAATTGACTAAAACTACCTGATAGGCTATAATAGAGAGAGAAAATCCTTCACCTTCATTCTTAACTGATGAGCGGAACATCAATGAACTCTCCGAGATCATACCAAACCCTGAGCAGTCAACACTTGTAAGATCTTCTTCAGGAAAAGTACCACCAACAGCCCAACACTTGGATACTTAAGATGGCTCCCGAGCATGGCTTTAACATTGCCCGATCCTCCCACTGCCAAGGCTCCAGACCAATCAGAGCACGTTTTCGTCTTAGGATGGTACTGTGGGAGGTGCTGCCGCCTAGGCGATTCATTTAGTAATTAACAAAGTACATGGTGCTTTTAGACTGTTTCAAGGCCTGCGTACAACACAACTATTGCTGATTTCAGCACATTCCGTACACGTGGCTGTGACAACACTGGTGTTGTTGCATCACCCGCGGGCTTCAATTTTATGCATATACAGGCTGTGGCAGAACTCCTGTCCCTTTTTTCTGAAGTGGCCTTAACGCCTATATTAATCTGGATGGCACTTGATGTGTACGGCGGCATTGTTACATATTGTGGAGGTCTTACCAACATAAAGGTGATTAAAATGATCACTAAAGTAACAATAAGACATTTTCGTAGAATTCTCAGCTCAGTATTAGGTTAAAATAATTTATTTGTTGAAATTTTGGGGCGTTAACACCGAGGTGTCACACTAAAACTAAATTTAATTATAAAAACAAAATATTGTACAAAATATTTAAGTTAAAATAAAAAAAATTCCAAAGCTGACTCTTGATGTCTATTCTCGGATCAAAAAGTATAGGTATCCAAGTTTGAAAATTGACTAAAACTACCTGATAGGCTATAATAGAGAGAGAAAATCCTTCACCTTCATTCTTAACTGATGAGCGGAACATCAATGAACTCTCCGAGATCATACCAAACCCTGAGCAGTCAACACTTGTAAGATCTTCTTCAGGAAACGTACCACCAACAGCCCAACACTTGGATACTTAAGATATAAAAAGAACAATACTGCATCCTACCTGTAGTTTAAATCACACTTTAGTTAGAGAACTGTATGTGTTATGAATTCTATCAATAAGAAACAAATTTAATGAATTAGCTGCAGTTTTGCTGTTACAAGATCTGTTAACAACACTAAATTATGAAAATAACATGTTACTAAAAAACTAATACATAGCTAAAAGAAGATTGTATAGATCTAAAATTAAAGAATCAAACATCATGTATAATGAGAACATAATACAAATTAAATATTTATCAGCATAGCATGTCATTAAATCAGAAGCTGGTAACTACTATGAATGAGAAAATCCAATACCACCATGAACACCAGCTGAAGAATTTAACAACCAGTGTATAAAAATTGGAGAAAAGATAGTTATAGTGAATGCTAGAACATTAAATAATAGTAATTTAAGTCATATGTTCTTCTTGTACAAAAGAAAGTAAAAAAATCTTGACCAACAAGAAGAAAGGGACCTAGAAACATCCCTAGCACCAGCTGCTGAGGCCGGCAGCTTTCTAGTTCAAGAAAATGATGAACTTAAACAGGAACTGCTAAATGTTAAAACTCAAAATGCGAGACTGTCAACTGAAGTATGCAGATTGAAAACTGCCTTACAAAATAAGGAAGACCTGGAAGATGTTCTTAGACTCTCTGAAGAGACTGTCTCTACCCAACAAGATCGAATCCAAGAACTACAACTCAAAGACCAGCATCTCAACAGAAAACTAAACCAGGAAATATCTCTAAAAGAGGAAATCATCCATCAAGCAGAGAGTGATAAGCTTATATCAAATAGTATTCTTAGAGATTAACTTTCCTCAAAAGTAATCTTTTACCTGACATCCTGTTACATAGCACCTCTGTCCACAGTAATTCCACCAATGAGTAACTGATAGATGGTATAGAAGAAAGCAAAACACTGTGTATGTCACCGGTACATACTACAAAAAAGCACTGACATTTTGACAGGAGAAACTAAAAAACTAAACCAGGCCGTGAACAGGAGAGACAGCCAAACTCCTCCTAAAAAACTAAACCCGATTATGACCAGGAGAGACAGTCAAACTCCTAAAAAACTGATCCCAGATATGATAGGGAGAGACAGCCAAACTCCCAGTAAAAAACTAACTCCAAAAGAGAGACTTCCACCTATGACAGCCAAAATACGAGGAGATCAAGAATCTTTAGATGACTTTTACAAGAAGTATATAGATTACTACAAAGACATCATTCAACGCCAAAAATCATCAGCCTCATTAAGTCACGCTAAAACCCCAATGTTTGAAGGGATCTCAATTCCAGCCCTAATAGTTACCAGTACTCCAAGTACCAGGAGGACAACAGACAGTATTATTACTTACCCAAAAAACTCCATTGAAAGCCCTAATGAGATCAACCATTTTTTAGACGTACCTCTAAAAACCACACCACAAAAGAAAGAGCAAGACAAAAAACTCTAAACTCCATCTCTATAAGAGAAAATGCAGAATTAACAATCTTTCATCAAAATGCTGACCAATTGTCCAATAAAATTGACATAATGAACCGCTTCCTCAGCACTACTAATCCAGACATTGTAATCATCACAGAACATGGGCTCAAAAAGACAAATTTAGAAACTACTTACCTACAGAGCTACACACTCATTGAAAGTTTTTGTCAAGTACACCACCAAAAAGGAGGAGTAGCATTTTTGGTGAAAGATGATATTAAAAACTATGCAACCAGTCTGGGATAAATACAGTCAAGAACTTTTCTGTGAGCTGTCTGCAATAAAATTAACATTGAAAAAAAACTTCTTTCTACATTGTTGGAATCTACAGACCAAATAACAATTTTGACGATGCATTAGAAATTTGATCAACCACCCTTGAGTCTATATGTACATGGAATAGCCCAACTGTAATTATTGGTGATATCCAATATTGACTGTCTTGAGACCAGTGGAAACAACAAAAAAACTCCATGACACACTTAAGTCTCACAATAATCACAAGACTTAACCCAACACCTACACAAGTCACCTCACACAGTGCAACTTCCATAGATATGGTCTGCTCTAATCAGCTTCCTTGCGAACCAATAGTTACTGTTATCTACACCTTTATCTCTGACCACACAGAACAACTTGTGAAACTAAAAAACTATATACCTGACCTGTTGTGTAAAAATTATACACAACAGACATCTCACTGACAGAAACCTGGCACGTCTTAATAATCTGTTGAAAAAAGAAGGATGGAATGACATACTTGGCTCTACATCAGCAGAAGTCTCCTATAATACATTTTTAGAAATCATGACTTACAACATGGACTTGGCATGCCCTTATACTCATACCCGCATTAAGAAGAAAAAAAGACAACGGATTAAATATTACCAAGAAACAAAATACAAGCATGAACAATTTCTTATAGCTTAAGTAGAGTACCTGCTAACTGGTACAGAAGAAAACAAAGCTACTGCAACAGAAAGAAAGAGGACCTATGATCTCCACCTCAAGGCCCAAAGAAAACATCTGACAACCAAGTTCATTAATGATGCTGACAACAAAAGCAGAGCTATATGGAATGTTATAAATCAAGAGAGGTGCAAAAATAAGTATACAAATGAACAAATAAAACTTAAAAACGATGGTACACTGACATCAGACCCCATGATAGTAGCAGAACAACTCAACGAATTTTTTGCAAGTATCGCCAACAACACACTTGCTCAAGCTGTCTATGATGGAATGCCTGTTAAAACCGCCTCCCAGGGTGAAAATAAATGGCGCTCTTACTCTTTGGCCGACAACTCAAAATGAAATGAGAACAACCATAATGCAAATCAAATCGCAAAATGCAACTGGCTTTGATGACATTTCTACACAACTGATAAAAACCTGTATTGAGCCACTAATATACCCACTAACAGACAAAATCAATAAATCATTTGCACAAGGTATTTTTCCATCAAAATTAAAATCAGCAAAAGTCTATCCAAAGTTCAAAAAAGGAGACCCAACTCAAAACAGTAATTATCAGCCAATCTCCTTGCTCCCTGTAGTATCCAAAATTATTGAAAAAATTTTACTGTTACATCTTCTAGACCATCTCAATAAAAACAACCTGCTACCAAGCAATCAACATGGTTTTGTTGAGGGTAAATCTATGACAACAGCCCTGGCAAGCATTGCTGAATATCTAGTGTCAGCTTTAGACGTGAAAAATACAACAACTGCAATATTCCTGGACTTCACCTAAGGCTTTTGATTGTTTGAGTTACAACTTGCTTCTCAAAAAACTAGAAGACCAAGGGATCAGAGGAACATCAGCAGATTGGTTTCAGGAGTTACTTAACAGGCAGAACTCAGGCAGTTGAAATAAAAACTTCAAATAATGGAGTAACGAAAAGAACTGTCTCTAAAGCATTGCCAGTTGACAGAGGTGTCCCACAAGGATCAGTACTGGGCCCTATTCTCTATATCATCTTTGTCAGTGATTTCCCTGAATATATCACAAACTACTGCTCTATCTAATGTACGCTGATGATACAGTCCTCCTACTAAAAAATACACACCCATCACAATTGGAAATAGAGTCCTATACAGCAATAAATCTGGCAATAGAGTATTGTCAAGCCAATTACCTAGTACTAAACAATACCAAGACCCAGCAACTGGTATTAGAAAGAAGAAGATGAAGTACTGGAAACTGCCGGAGGCCGAAAGGGTGAATAGTGTGAATTACCCATCGACTGACCCTCTTTGAAAAACAACCTACATATGCCGGAACAAAATTTCTAAGCATCCTACGACAAGAGGTCAAAAACACCACAAGACAACAGCAGCTCAGAAGAAAACTGACTACCTGGCTTCTTCACCGCCCTTACTACTCCATTGAGGAATTCCTGGACTGGAGCAGAAATGATGAATCAACACCTTTTCAACCGACCTGAATTAATACAAATTTTATTTTTTTGTACACTTATGTAATGACACCATTCTAATCTCAAAGATTATGAATAAAGCATATTGTCTATTGTCTGTTGTCTTGAGGACAGTTGAAAGGCCTTCAGAAAACTTGCCTTACACAATTGAACGCAGCTCACCAGATTGAGACAATGAGAATATATATTCATCTAGATTACACTATATTTTGTAGTCTAGGTGTCTTTACTGTTAAAACGATGCACAGTTCGTTTTGAGCTTCTTCATCACAAACTTTTGGTTGGATCTCTTCAAATGAAGATTCAGGTACCAAGAGTCAAGTCTCTGACAGCATCAGATTTCAAATGCTGCACTAAGAGGAAGATGAACTAGAGTAAACTCAACTTTACATTAAATCAACTCTTCCCACCATAACTACATTATGCGTATAAATAAGATGGTTGAAAAACTAATATTTTTTAAAGCATTTAAGTTGAATTATTAAAGTTCTGTCTCCTAACTGAAGGTATGAGAGTTCTATATGAGTCAGCTCTCAGATAAGAAGGGTCATTATGATAATTTTTAGGTCTTGTAAAGCTAAAGCATTTAATTTTTGCATTCAAGTGCCTTATCTGCATTTGATGCTGTGTCCAATATATAATTGGTGGGTTTTTATTTTTACGCATTTGCACTTTCACCTCTTCTTTTTATAAATTGCAAATTGTGGTATCTATGTAAAAACCTTCAAACATAATCAAGTAAAATTGGCGTTTTGTGAGTGTGATAAGGAGTTTTCATGGTACTTGTCTGAGTATGAAGCAAAGCGGATATTGAATGTATGAGCTGATGGTTTGACTTAAGAGATAAATATAAATTGTGCTGAACAGAAAAAAAACCTGCAGTCAGGAGGGTAAACTTTCTCTGGAAGACATCATGAAGAAAATGTTAGAATTTGCAGAAAGTATTAGTGTACCTATATAGCTTTCTAAATTTGGATTTTTTATGTTGATAAGTCTTGTACAGGATTTAATTTGTTATATTAGTTTAATTTTTTTCTTTTAAAAACATTATGAATGTGTATAACCAATTTCCTAGTCTAATTAATGCAACTTCATCAGAAATCAAATTAAAATAGTAAAGAGGTGCTTGTTTACTTCTATTTGATTTTACTCATTTTTTCTAATAATACAGTATAATTTATATGTATTTTAAGAATTATTTGTTACAAGAAACTTTACCATAACATGAAATAATGCAAAAATTAAAAATTATTTGACAAAATCAAACATTTATCACCAGAACTTTTAGTTCCATAGTTCAAAAAATGTGTAATAGATTACCTGGAAATTTAGCCAATGCCAAAACCTTTTGGTTAAGTTGAAGAATTGGTTACTTAAATGGAAAGAAGTTAATTTGTTTTTATTACATTACAATAATATTTTAGTTTTAATTTATACTCAAACTCTAAATTCTTTATTGTTGTTGGCAATGTAAATTACGTAACAATCGTCAGTACATAAAATTACTATAGCTAAATATAATAACCTTAAATCTTAAAGTTTTTATCAATTAAAATACAATGGATGCTGTAGTATTCTTTAAGAACTAGAACTTTTTTTAACTTATTCCTAAAAGAGTTTAAATTAGTGGCCTATTTGGACCTTGTGGGCAAGTTGTTAAAAAGCTTGATGCAAGAATAAAACATATGTTTTTCAATGAAGGATGTCCTATGTTTTGGAAGGACCAAGGAATTATTATCTCAGAGGTTATAAGTTGTTTGTTTTAAAGATAAGAGCACACTATGAAGAGCTGTACCACTCAGAGACTAGACATTACATGCTGTGGCTCAGAGACATACTTTAGGTGGACCAACGAGCCACCTGGTGGCTCAAGTGCAGTGTGCAGTTTGAAAATATAAACCTTAGTATAAATAAGGTATTATATATAAATTAATTGTAATTGTTTAGTATGTAATGGAAGTGTTTTTGAGTTGCTATGTACGGTGGGGTGGGGGGGGGGGGGTGATGGATGGGGGTGGGTTGGAGTTGGGATTTGGATTGTGGGGGGGGGGGGGGGGGGGGGGGGGGGGGGGGGGGGGTGGAGTGGTGGTGGGGGTGAGGGGGGGGTGGGGGGAGTAATTAATATTACGTTAAGCAATAAAACAGCTAAAATGTACTAACCTGTGTTTTTTATATCAGATGTTCAAACTGCTGTTCCAGGAGAGTTTGACAATGTCCAAGCCTGTTGTATAAAGTTGAAACGGCATGCTGGATTCATGCAGGAATTTTTGAATTTCCGCTACTATGGTCATTAATGTTCTGGGGTTTTTGTTTTATAGATGTTGTTTTAAATATGTTCCCACACAGAGTATCTTGGGGAAATGATTTGATTTTTTTTTCCTAGAGGGATGTTCTGAATTTCATTTTTCTATCTTTGTCCAGTGGAGGTTGAGCACTATCCATCTGTGCTTTTAACTTAATAAATTTCAATGAGCTGCCATTTTGTTCTGAATTGAGATAGAAAGCTCTAGTATCCACTGTTCTTTTTCTTTTATCAAGATCTTTCAAATGAGATGTCACTTAATGGGTCTTTACATATAAAGATTTTGAGCCACTCATCCAAAATCCCATTTTGGGGAAATGGGTAACACAGTTGTAACATTGACTAAAAAGTTCACCTATATTTCCTAGAAAGGTATCAGAGTTCCATCCCTCCATCTTTATCGGTCAAAAACTAAAGAAAGTGTATTTATACTTTTAACTCACACTGTATATATTTGATTTAGTGATTTGATATTAGTATTTGATTTATAATATAGTAATTTCCACATTTGTATTAACAAATTAAAGAATTTTTATCACTTCATAAAGATTTTATAAAAATGTTTAACTGTAAGCAGTTGGAACTCTGGTGCAAATAAATGTGCTGTACTTTCCTCTGAGAGAAAAAAATACAGCGCATCACATTTTCCATGAGTTGCGCTATGCCTTTTCTAACTCTTAATGATAAATTGATACAAGTATATTACAGCATATACCATATATCGCTTGTATATGAAATTAAAAACAAAATGTTCTTATCAGTAGTGCAACCTAGCAGTGAGCGATGTAGTTGAATGTGATTGTACAATCAAGCTATTATGTTCTTGACAAGAGAAAAGTAAAGACTTTGGGCATTTGCTTTTTCTGCAGGCACTGCTAGATTATTTATAAATTAATTATATGATTTTAGTTTTTATAAAATTCACTTGCATTTTGTAATTTTACTCTAATGAAGTTCTGTGTCCAAAATGTTCTTGGATGAGTGTCTAACTCGTCTAACATTTTATTTGATTTTTAAAATTCAGCCTGTGATGCTCTCTTTTGGTTATGAAAAAAATAAAGCAAGTGTAATTTTAATTCAAAATTTTTGTCACAAAGGAAGTACATACTTAAAAGGTGCTGTTTTGAAAATCCATAAGAATATATAATTTAAACTAAAAATTGATAAAAGACTAAAAAAAATTGTAGTAAAAAAGATAATTTTTAGTTTCTTAGGACATTACTTAGGATGTGATTATTATTCGTGATTAAATTACTTGTTTTATAACTTACCATTAAATTTGATCTTTTATCTACCACATTCTGTGTTGTTATGCCAATGCTGTCTTTTTGGTATAAGCAAGAACACCACACAGGTCATAAGATGTCATTGAATGTCATTGAAAAAGGACAAACATACAGTGAGTACGAATGTTGAATTCAGCTCCATTTCACCTTCTGCAGCGTCTGAAATCTGACGTGGTCACAGATTTGACTCCTTAAATCGCCAGTCTGTTTGTGCAATAACTCGATAGGAAGATTTTAGAGACTTGAAGAATTGTATTGTTTTTTGTGGTTAAAACATCGAAAGGCAGTCATTCTGTTTGTCTATGCGATAACTCTTGCGTTACGTTATGTCAAGTTCTTCGATACATGGTATTTTACATTATTACTTACTGTTAATATATTAGCTTTATCTCTGATGACAAAACTTTTTATGATTCTAACCCATCATAGATTATGATTTAGTATCATCGTCTTGTTAGTCTATGAATATTTAACTGCATGTTGTGTGCATTTTGTTATTGAAAAATATTGCTGCATGCAGTAATCAACTTATATTAATTTGATTCTTATTAATATTAGTTTCTCATATTTTGTATTTCATCATAGACATTGTAGTAAAGAATGCATATTACAGATTTGCATTATACTGGCTGATCTGTTATTGTCCACTTTGTTGCATGGATATGTGAATGCAGTAGGCTAGATGTGGTTAGATTAGTTAGTAAAATCTTGTTTTAGGTAATTTTTCATTTAAAGTTGATGGGAGATTATTTATGGTCACACGTCTGTCTTTTATTATAAATCTAAAAATACATCTCATTATAGTTTTTTTAAAAACGGATTTCTTAATTATCATACATGGAATAGTGTCAGACTCATCACTAAATCAGTAGATGAAGTGGCAAGTGCAAGTCATGCAATGGAACAGTAGCAAAGCTCAGACTACTAGTGTTATTTGTTGAATAATCAATGAAGAGACAGAATGATAGCAGACATGACTTAATTTTCAAAATCATCATAGACTCTGTTTTAATTATTATTTATTTTATACTTGAAAATCTGAGTGTTTTATTGAGGAGATTCTTATTGTTGTTAACACGTACATATATTTATGAGTAAAATATAATCATGTTGTGAAAGTTCATATTTTAATTTGCTAAGGTATACAGTTATAGAGTAACAGAAAGAGAACCCAAAAGTCATTAGATGTACAAGTTGAAAGTAGGAAAGAAAATAACTTTTTTGGGAAAAATTGATGGCACATGAAAGATGATATGAAAGTAAGCGATTTAAATGTTAGGATCTTATGTAGTCATGTATGTAGTAATTTCAACAAAAAAATAAAACTATGATTTTTCAAAAGAATCTTGTAAAACTATTCTAAACAACACACATCAAATATCTAGGTTATGCCTTATAGTTAGCCAGTAATAAAGGAATGAGATAGATAAGGCGGTAGTGTGACCACTAAGTAAGTACACGTTGTATGTTATCAAGTAGTGTATGATGTATTGTACGATCTATACATTTTTAAGTATAATGTTCCTCAAGTGTCTGTTTAGAAAATAATACTACATTATGTGGCGTGACGACCACACGTAATTTAATTTTAAAAGTTCTCGGGTTCTAATGCGGACACGGTGATGGAATCTAGCCCAGGTTGCTGTAATAAAAATTCTCTCCTCGGTTGGCCAAATAAAACAATTTAGTTTATTGCGAAAACAATTTGAATTTTATTGCATAATTTAGAATCAGTTGAACAATTACAAATTTAGAACGGGAGAGAGAGCGAGAGAGCGATTTCACACGCGAGCTTGACGCGTTCAAAACCCTGGCACGACTGCGACTCAGAACAACGAACTCCAGGGAGCAGCGTTGTTCCAGACGCTACCTCAGCAAATTCCTGCCTGTTTACCACCCAGTAACTGCGCAGCTGCTCTGGGTATGGAAAATTACCAGGCTTACTGCTGACAGACTTGGACTTACAATTCATGTGCTGAATTAAAATATATATCTTCTCCACCTGCACTGCTTAACCTAATAAGTCTGGCTGCATATATTCATTACTCGTTACTACAATTAAATGTTATGCTGAATAAAAATAAAATATATTACTGATGATTTAATATTTTAAATTGGCTGATTAAGACCGCATACGATGTTACCCGGTCTGGTCTTAGAACTATATGCTGGGGTCGTCACACTCCCCCCACCTTAAAACCATACTTGTCCCCAAGTATGAGGAACCATCAGCCAGCAGCCAGAAGAAAAGTCTCTAATCTGCAGGGGAGGATCTCTGTCCTATCCTTTAGCAAGAAAATCTTAGTATATGTTCATTGATTACCATGCCAGCTGTCACTCAGTAGCCTCAACTAAATGAAATTTAAATAAACAATTGAGTTCCCTAAAAAGGCAGAAATTTCTTTTAATAAAAAAAAAGTATGCAAACGCGATACGTAATTCTTTAATTCGATCTGATCGCTCGCTCTCTTCTCAATGATTGAACACAAAAGATTCCAGGCTTACAACACATATATCATGGTATACTACAATACTAATTCAAGACCAGTCATTAACATCAGATAAACATTATCTCTAATGACCCAAATACGACTACCTAACCATTAACACATTTAAAGCAATACGTAGTACAAGGGAACTAACCAGTGCTTCTAAACTTAATCTAAAATACTTAAACGTTTCAAGTTGAACTACAACACAACTACATTTGATTATTCTGGTTGAGCACTCCAGGATAACTATGGTTTGATGGGTTTAATTTTAATAATTAAAAATATTAGTTGATAACATACCACATTTTGCAGAGCCTAATTAAAATTAAAATAATTATAAAGTGGTAGTCTTCTTTGTGAATTTTGAACGCTACTCCCCCATTCCTGGTTAAGCCTCGTGGGTTTTCACTCGGGGCCGGTTTCCTCAGTCACCCCTACTATGGATTATAATGGAGTTATCCTGAGTTAGTTCACTTGTACGTTGACTATAACACAAAACCATTATAATATGCTCAGCCAATAAGTAGCATGTCATGAATGACATCAAACTTAACTAACAAAATAAATCATTAAGAAACATCCTCAAGAATAGTACAAAAATTGCTAACATCTTAATTGTTCTTATTAAGCTACTAAGGCATCGACCAAACCATTACAGTACTACATTCCATAAGGGCCCTGACAAAATGACTTAAAACTAGTGGCTCGACCCAGTTTAGTGGGTGGCCGTTACACTGTAAATGCGAGGGGGGTCTCTGGAAAAGCGGTTCAAAAACCTTTCATCTTTTAAAAAGTTTGCGTTGACGTTCTCCTGAACATCCAACAACTGGAGGACACATTCCTCACACTTCTCGACTTTCTTCAGTTTCATGGCAGAAACAACAACAAAAAAAAACTAAAACTAAAGGTTCCGCCCCCCACGCTTGGTTTTTAAGGGCATTGTGGACCTGGGGGCTCCCCAAGGTTTTCACCTCGCTTACCCCTGGAAACAGGGTAGCTCACCGAGACCTTCCTCCTACATTTCATTACATTCTACTGATGCCTTAGAGCTTAAAATTAACATAAGCCAAAAATGTTCATATAAAACTCACAATTCACTTAAAAGAAAACTAACAAACGAATTACAACTTTACTACTTCGGCCAGACTGGAGACGTTACACCGCTTAGTTGGTTGCGCAAGCCAACTAGGCAGTTGCGACAAGTTAGTCTAACAATTAATTATTGTTGAACGCATGGGTATCAAGCCAACAATGGGTTACACAGTCCAGAACTTTGGGGTAAAGGTAGGATCAGGGTTAAGGGTATGTTTGGATGGCCGGCAGGTCCTTTCCTGTGCCCCATGTGGTTGTCCTCACATGTTTATTTTACTTACGTTTTGTCAATCGCTTAAAATATTAGCCAATTATCGAATAATTTGGAAAATTATATCTCCAAGTCTGCCTGATCAAAACATAAGATCAGTTACACATTCCACAACACTACAATTTAACAAATTAAAATGTTACATCTAAAAACATGGTTACATCAACAATCACCAATCTAACATAACTACGAGTATATTCCTTAATACATCTTCCAGTGTCTCCTTTAACAACTGTCCCGTGTGCACACATCTCTCAACACAACTTGACTAGTCAACCACAATTAACACAAATCGATCATTCCTTACTCAAGTTCTTTGAAAGATTATTCTGTCACAGCATTAACACGAATGTCTGGAGCAATCGGTATGGAGTTTGCCAAGCAAAACTTCCTCACCATACCACAGTGAGTTGAGGGGCTCACACTTATTCAGAGTGTCATTACTCACAGTTACAAAGCTTGTATCACGTCCCGCAGTCGCTCGAGATTAACAACTTCGACTGCCTCCACGTTCTGTTCAACATCGTTTATCTCTCCAGGGTTCACACCCTCTTGGTCTCCTTCAGGACTGTCTAGTGACGTCAGGCCTCTCACTTTTGCGAAGACCTCGGTCAGAGCGGCGGAGCGACGCTGTCGGCGACGGTTCCGGCGACTCGACCACCATGCCATCACAGGCATAACAAATCTGTAACACATGTACACAAGCATCAGGATTGACACTAACCCAAAACTACCAGCAGCTGCCACTTTTGCAGCATAAAACCTTCGACCAAACAGAATGTGGGACTTCAGATGGCGGACTACGTCCTCCGGACGGTACTCCTTAACACCTAATGTGCCCAGCCGTTCGTTCAGTCCCTGCAGGACTTTCACAGCCGTCTCCTGCTCAGAGCTAAACAGCTCCTTCTCCTCGCTTGTGTAAATTTCTTCCACATTTGGAAACACAATTTCACTTATCTGTTCTGAGAACACAGAGCTGCCGTGAATACGGGCAGGCACCTTGAATTCTTCAGAGACAACATCACACATATCAATTCCTCTAAATTCACCGACCCCCTTCACTACCGCGGAAGTTATATTCAGGGTCCCGTCACTAGTTAGACAGTTTCAAAGTCAATCTGTGCTCCTCTGAGGCACTGTATATCCATCGGCTTGGAGTTTTGACAAGTACCGGGGACCTTAATCCCGATATTAATTTTCTACCACAGAGCCTCACTTGCTCGTAATGAAACATCTCAACTGCACAATTTGGTCTCTTGCTTACGCTTAACAGGACATTCGATAACGGGCAAACAATCAGTTGTTCCCCTCGACACTCTCGGTCGAATTCCAATTGATTGTACATCGAGTACATCAACCGATCCTTACTGATCAATAATTTTTGGGTACCAACTTCCCACTGGGTCCATACTTTGAGAGAGGCATCATACACCGGATAGAT
Organism: Homalodisca vitripennis; assembly: GCF_021130785.1. Taxonomy (NCBI): domain Eukaryota; kingdom Metazoa; phylum Arthropoda; class Insecta; order Hemiptera; family Cicadellidae; genus Homalodisca; species Homalodisca vitripennis. Next base: position 45,527,375 of record NC_060209.1, on the reverse strand, counting down.
AATAATATCATATAATTGGAACATCTTATTATCGTTTGAAAGAGGCAACCTCATCACTACCCTTAAGGTGTGAATCGTTGTATAACTATGAACAACTACAGCAGAATAAAATTGATGAATATTTTCTAATTTAACAGGTGAATACAAGTCGTTGGAGGTATAACCTTTTCAATTTCCTTCAAAATTCTTAGATACTCATGAGGTGTTAGCAAGTTACTGTCAACCTTCCCAGCTGCTAAGCTCTCAATTGCTTGATGGAATTTAGTTATCTTTTGTCTTGCACTACTTACTGTTTCTTTAGTATCCGAAAGCGCAGAACTTAACTTCAAATATTCAAAAAGAGTTTTTAACTGATAATGAGCAGCATTTGCTTGTGTGAAAATTTTAACCATTTGTTCATGCATATTAGAATGATATTCTTTCAATATAGAAATTACGTTATTTATTGTTTTTGCATGTGATACTATTTCCGCCTGCATATTTGCTAGAACAGTCACCTGCTCCTTAGCTTGATGCACTATTTTCTCGTTGGTGTTGTACAAATAATCCATTTTTCCATCAATAATTTCTAAATCGCTATTTTCAAGTGTACCAAACAGAAACTTTAACACATGACCTCCTGCATCTACTAAACCTCGTTTTCCACGTCTTTGTGGTAACAGTTTTATTAGATCATCAATTTCATTTAGGTATTCACTAACTGACTGCTGTAATAGCACAAATTCGTAACGAAATCCGGCTTCCAATTGAATTAATGGAGAGTGTGAACTCATATTTTCATTAAGTAGATCTTCGAAAAATGTATTAAAATGATTCTTTACCTCAGTTACCAAGATACTTAGATTTCGGGATTCCTCTTCAATCTGCGTCAAGTTGTACTGCAACGTGACTCTCCAATGGCTGTCCGTCAGCAGCACATCTCTGCCTCCTTCAAATATGACCCCTTGCTGGAAGCAGCTTACTACTCCCAGGATTAGAAAAATCAATCCTAAAACAGAACTTAAAATTTATATCGAGTTTTACTTTTACAACACGAAACACCAGTCCCATAAGCATGTCAAGCACTTCCCACTTGTCAAAGCACCACCGATATAATTCCCAACTATGAAACATAGTCTTCGAGGCGTGCTGGCCTCCTTTTTGCACGTGGCAACCTATTTCCCGTACGAGGTGTGCCAACACTTGGTACAGGGATACCATCATCTGCTGATGGTGTTCCCTCACCAATACAGATATTCGAGTCTGGAATCTCGATATCGTCAACATCGTCGTCAACGTGCACTCCCGGCACCTGATTCACCTTGGTTCTACTCACGTACGGCTTTACTCGATTCACGTGAACCACGATTTCTCTATTTCTCACTTTCAAAACTAAATTCAACGACGATAACACCTTGACTATCCTGTAGGGACCCTTCCATAGTTTTGACAGTTTCTTCACTCTGTGACGTCCGATACTCGGCACGTGCAGCAGAACGTACTGGCCTTCCTCGTACAACGACTCCTTCACTTTCTTGTTGTACTGCCTTTCATACTTGGCCCTGGCCAATGCCTTACGTCGCGCAGCAACTTCATGGGTTTCCTTTAACTTCGCGCGCAGAGTCTCTACATGATCACCAAATACCTCGTTATCTTCCGTGATAGTCAAGTCACCCTCCATAGGAGCTTCCATTTTTCGCCCAAACAACATTTCGTACGGCGAAAATCCCGCATAAGTACTCAACCGGCCTTGATCCTCCGATCGAATAAAACTCAAGGCGGTTCCAGCCAATCTCAATTTAGCAACCCTTAATTTTTCGTCGTTTCCCCAATGACTTAATTCACCGACATTGTCGATACTCTCAAAGAAGTGGAGAACAGCCTCCGGCTTTCCTCCATCAAAGGGAGTGATCGAGCCTACCATGTCGAACGTAGGTCGTTCTGTATGACCTCGCAAAGTTTCCTCCAACATGGTGTTCAGGTGGTCACTTCGATCCAACCTAGCATGACCAAGAGTCTCCAACCGTTCAGTTACCGCATCAATGGCTTCCTGGAGGTCCATTTCTTGCCCTCCAATACTAACGCGACCAGCCATTGTCAATCAGTTCAGGCACACTTACTTTCAAAAAGTGGACAAGTCCCAACTTAGTTTTCCAAAAATAATTTTAAAAGATTTTTCTCAATTAAATTTTCAATTAAATAATTATGTGCTCTCTCCCGTTTGTGAAAAGTAATTAAAATCAAGAAATAATTTTAATTTATCGACTTGCAATCAATCAATCAACTTTCAATTCAGCTCTAATCAATCCACTTTTTGTCTAAGTCCTGAACACTAATCAAATACGAAGTTACACCACGATTTATTCTAAGTCAAGACAACCTACTATGTCTGAGCAAAGAATAATTCCAATATTTCAATATTTACTTTTCCTTCAAATTACCCAAAAAATATTTAAAATACCTTTTTACCTATCACTCAATTCATCATACAATTCATCACGAATGTCGAAACCTATTCCACAAAATTTAATCTTCTTTCTTCGTGCCTGTAAATAAACTTAGCAAACTAACTCAATCAGGGTTTGCTGGTTCCACCACGGACGAGAGGAAGAATTTAAACCATAATAAAAAAAATCAAAAGTCAAAACTTTAAAGTTAATCAAAAGTTTAAAGTTTAATTACAATTTAACTATCATCAGATGAACAAGTTCCCAAAGTTTCAACAAAATATAACCAAGTCCAACTTTAATTTTTCAAAAATATTTAAATTTATAATTTATTTCACTTTCCTTTAATGACTACTACCCCTTATCTTCCTTCTCTCACAACGTGGTTAGCCTCCTGCCCTGTACCGGTACCTTTGAGTTAGCCTAACCAAGTCAGAAAGGTTAGGTTATCAACTAATTTGTATAATTAAGTTAGTTTTAGAAGCAGTTAATTTAGGTCAATCAGGTTTTAACTACCAGTTAAATCAGTACATTAAAACCTTAGAGTGTACGTTTATTTTTGATCAATATCAGGTATAAGAATTGAATTACTGAGGGACTAGTCCAATCAAAACAAAGTACTACCGAATAACTACTCAATTATTCACAACTACCGAAATAACGATTGTCGAGATTCAAGTAATCGACAACCGAATGCCTAACAAAGAATATAACTAGTTAGTAATGTCGAATGGAATTGTGGGAGCTTACAACAAGTATGGCGGACTATTAGCGTCTATTGTTCTCAGCCAATATGGCGTCTCTATTACAAGTATTACTTTAAAATTCAATAAAAATTATAAAAATTAATCAAAACAAGTTTTTAATTAGTTTTAAATTTAAAACATTAAATTATCTTTGACTTAGTCACCTCGTGATTTCAACAATTTCAAATATTACGTTTTATAAACAGTTTCTAGGCTAGCATTATTCTACGGGCAGAATAAAAATTACTTACCCATCATCCTTGTCCCGGCTTCTTGCACCAACTTTTCGATTTCTTCAACGAAACAAAGAAACACTAATTTATTTTTAGAAAGACGAACCGACCGACAGAACCAACTGACACAACCCCACAGAATTTTACCAACCGCAGAACTATACCCCACACCTGACACCAAATATGTGGCGTGACGACCACACGTAATTTAATTTTAAAAGTTCTCGGGTTCTAATGCGGACACGGTGATGGAATCTAGCCCAGGTTGCTGTAATAAAAATTCTCTCCTCGGTTGGCCAAATAAAACAATTTAGTTTATTGCGAAAAACAATTTGAATTTTATTGCATAATTTAGAATCAGTTGAACAATTACAAATTTAGAACGGGAGAGAGAGCGAGAGAGCGATTTCACGCGAGCTTGACGCGTTCAAAACCCTGGCACGACTGCGACTCAGAACAACGAACTCCAGGGAGCAGCGTTGTTCCAGACGCTACCTCAGCAAATTCCTGCCTGTTTACCACCCAGTAACTGCGCAGCTGCTCTGGGTATGGAAAATTACCAGGCTTACTGCTGACAGACTTGGACTTACAATTCATGTGCTGAATTAAAATATATATCTTCTCCACCTGCACTGCTTAACCTAATAAGTCTGGCTGCATATATTCATTACTCGTTACTACAATTAAATGTTATGCTGAATAAAAATAAAATATATTACTGATGATTTAATATTTTAAATTGGCTGATTAAGACCGCATACGATGTTACCGGTCTGGTCTTAGAACTATATGCTGGGGTCGTCACAATTACAAATGTGTTTTTGGATTTAAATGTTTATTAAATAATAAATAATAAACATTAAATAAAAATGCCCAACCAAATTTTTAAATGAATTATACATATAACCTCTTTCTATTGTTTTCTTAAAACTTTCGCAACATTGGTAATTTTTCATAAGCTATTAAGCTATTTTGTCTAGTCATTATTTCTGTTAGGAGCCATCACTGTAACTGATATAATAATGTGACTATCAATTCTATGTCATAAAAGCAATATTATGTATACAATTTTGATTTAGAAAAGAAATAAATTAATATAACTTATTTAGATTTTAGAACATTTAAACAAATTGCTGTATAATACAGCTTTTGTCATTGTCACCAACATTTTGCTTGAAGATTGTGTTTTAAAAAGTGTTTATTAGAATATACCAAAAAACTAAATAAACATTTAATAGTAGAGTACTAAGTATAGTTGGTAATGTAGTGTCTAATTTTATTCTAATTGCAGCTCGTATTAACTTTATTCTGACATAATCATTGTTTAGGTAATAGCAACATTGACAGTTATCAGCTACACAACTCCCATCTTTGTAATCATCATTTTGCCTATTGGGATCCTCTACTTCTTTGTACAGGTATGTTGGTGTTATAGTTGCAGTAACTGGGTACACAATACTCGTAGAAATAATCGTACACAGTTTGAGATTTTACTGTACCTGTTGTGAGATTTATTAAGAAAGTATCAGGAAGTAATTGCTATAAACTTGTTGAATCGGTCTGATTTTTGGTTCAGAAACATATGACCATTTTAAGTAATTCCCTTCTGATACATCAGAGTTTCCATTGCTGATTTCGAAGCCTTGCTTTTGAAAACTTAATATGTTGTTATATTTTGTTGAATATCCCCAATATCTTAACTGTGTACTCTCTGTTGAACTTTGACTGTGGGAATAGTAAAAGTCACAAAGGCGAAGGCCATTTGCTTAAGGATAAATTTGTAAATGTAGAATTCAAATTTGACCCAGAAGTTGTTATTGTCTGGGTAAGGGCACTCTGGATAGTAGAACATTGTTTTAAGGGCCAACTGTACTGGTTACTGTTTCGATTGTGGCTCCATAAGAACAATGTTGAATATCAAACACTTTTATGCTTTTAATATTTGTTGAAGAGTTATGGTAGATGCATTGTATAAAAACATAATTAATTCGTATTCTAAAGTGTTATTAATTTTTTATAGTTTTTGGTTTTTAGAAAAAAATCTTAAACTTTTATACTATATTGCTTAAATACTTATAAAATAAACAATTTATTAGATGAAAGAATGTTTGGATGTGTAATAATTAGCGTATATCTTTAAAAGGAGACATCAACCATATTTATTATTCATTTGACTACCAAATCTTACCTACCAAAGTCTTAAAATGTTTTGAGGTCTTACGTTGTTCTTATAGAATAAAACTCAGGGTTATGTCACTACAACGGCTCTTAATGGAGTTGTCTATTTTGTTGCATATCTGGGATTTTGTGGGGAACTACATCTGGTTATTAACAAATAACCTCACATTACTGTTTCACCATATAGAAACTAAATCTCTTCACAATGAAAATAGTACTGGTATCATTCTCTTTCCCATATTTTGTCCTTTTTAGTTCTAGCACAACTTAATTTTGAATTCTAAACTACTTCCTTTGTAACATTTATGTATTCATAGCTGGAAACTTGTATTAGTAGTATGTAAGTTTCTTTACAAGTTTTGACTAAAGTGAATATATATGTATTTATATAAAGCTAAAAAGAATGTAACCTATAGAAAAATTTATCATTTGATATTTTTAATACTTAATATTCTCAAATTTTATCTCCACCTAAACAATGTGTCTGATGATTAATTTATTCTTTAGGGAAGATTTCTCTGATTTGATAAACTAAGTTTTGTGCTTGTACACTGCAAATTTGCTTCAGCTCTTTGAAATGGCTTTTCCATATTATTTACTCGCTTTTTTATTTTAATGCAATTTAGTGTAAAATTAGATATAATAATAGTTTTTCTAATTATTGTTATTTTCATAGTCTTGATATATTCTGTTCATTTTCAGCGTTTCTACGTCGCCACATCAAGACAACTAAAGAGACTAGAGTCAGTCTCCCGTTCTCCTATATATTCACACTTTGGTGAAAGTGTTACAGGTAATCATTCTTGTTATTTTCTGTTTTGTACAAGTTTGTTAATATTGTAGAGAACAATTCCTAAATTTAACTAGTTCATTTTAAAAATAGTAATGCATTTTTGTTTAAGTAGGTCATAGACAATTGAAATCCTGATGTCTCACTGAGATACATAACTTTAGGACTAGTTAACAGAATTCAATAGTGATGGTAGTTCTTCAAACAAAGACAATTGAAACCCAGATGTCTCACTAAGATAAATGACTGCAGGACCGATTAACAGAATTCACTAGTGATGCACTGTACCACTAATGGTAGTTCTTCAACCTGTCTACCAGATTGTGCTGTGAACAGTGTTTCAGTGATACAGTGTAAAATCACTTTATTCAGTGATGTGAAATGTTTCAGTTTTTAAATTGCAATGTAGTTTGAAGTTTAAGGATTCATATATTTCGCTCTTAAAGCCAAGTTAATGTACTGTACGCATAAATTATGTTTAAAGAACATAAAAACTCCTATATTGTACACAAGTAGATTTGTAAATTGCAGATTTTGATTTACATCTGTGTAATAGGTAACCCAAAAATCACATTGCTCAATAAATTCTTCAATAATATTACGTCCAAATCACTCTAGAGATTGTTGTAACTGTTTCCCTTCAAAAAAAAGAGGTAGGGTGAGTTCTGAAACACATGACGAATTTTATAAAATAAGGTTTTAATCAATCTAACTGCTTCTATTACAATTGATATAGGTATACCTTTTTTTAGATTTTTGTTTGTATAAAGTGACTAACATAAACTTTCAGGTGCTGTTTCAATACGTGCTTATGGAGTTCAACATAGATTTATTAAAGAATCAGAGGATAAAGTGGATTTCAACCAAGTGTGCCTGTTCCCCAGCTTAATCTCTAACAGGTGAGACATTTTATTAGTCTGATTCTATTTGATTTTAAATAAATCTAAGGACAGTTTAACAGTAGCAATACCTCATTGTACATAATAATTAAACAAGTAAATCAATTGATATTAAATATTACTTTGTAAGATGTTTTATCAGGAGACATCCGTTTTATAATTAAACGATTGTCAATGATTTATATTTGTAAACTCAGTATTTAAATTGTAAATATTGTTACTGTAGATAGAATGAGTAAAAAGTGAAACATTTTTGTACCCCTGTAATTTTATTTTAAACGTGCTTCATTTAACATGCTGAAATTTTTAAAGGAATACGATAAAAGACCCTTAACAGATAAGTGCTATTCTTACAGATGCTTAGCAATTATAAGGCATGATAAATTACCTATGTTAAAAACTGTGATAGTCTATTTTAAACATATGATTAGCATTCTTGACTGTCATCTACATAATAGGAATACAAATATTCTTATACCACCTGATGGCTTTTCTATCATAGGGGTAATATAACATAACATGTATAACATACCTATGTATAAGTTTAACATTTTATTTAACCCATTGCGGATCGTATTGTTTTGGCACGCGGGCACCAGGGGGCACGAATTAATTTACGGTCAGCGGCCGCACGAACAGCAATGGTGCACCAGAGTATCGCTCGCTATTGTATACTAGAAAATTGAGCTGTGAAGGTATTCGTTCAGATGGAACATGGGCCTGCTGGGGTATCCGTGATGTAGGAACGATAACACGCGAGCAAGGTTCCGGGGTAACAGGGATGATGTCTAAATAAAGCAGCTCAGGCGAAGCGATTACAACATCCAGGCCATTGTCTAGACTAAACCCGCCAACATGTACGTCTGCGTCGTTTAGTTCTATGTCACTAACCTCAAAAGTATTATAACAACTGAGGAAAACACCCAATCAGAAGCGCTAAAAAGTAGAGAGTAAACTCTTATGAATGATTTTTCAACTTCAACATACAACTGCGATCTGTAGGATATTTATAAAACTTTTGAAAACTCTAAATGTAGACCGTTGTTAAACACTCTTAGTTAATAAGTGAAGACGATCGCCCGATCTATCAGTCATTAATAGAACTATTTGGAGGGAAACTTAAAAGCAGACCGCTTTAGCAACCTGAGCTCGTCATCGCCGTTAGGCCCGGCCGCTGCATGATGAGCCTAGCTTTTGGTTAAACCATTTACACATTTCGTTATCAAGACCCCTCTGAGAGTTAGGTTTCCCTAGTGCTTAGTCAAATCCCATGGATGAATATGCTCCATTATCAAACTTGATCTTGCCTATGATAAAATGAAGGTTCGTTCACAAAATGATTTTTCAGCCATTCTCCAATGTAGCTCTAAGAAAATGTGGCATGATATATTGAACTATTTGCTAGTTTAATATCATTTGTTTCAAAAATGAGTTGATCCTTTTATCATTAAAAATCATAACAGACTATCTATTTTTCTGACTGTCGGCACTTATATTATTTTTTTCGATACGCATGTTATCAGCTGTGCTATTCTTGCAGGTGGTTAGCAGTAAGGCTTGAGACTGTCGGAAATCTTATTATTTTCTTCTCTGCCTTGTTTGCTGTGCTTGGTCGAGACACAATGAACCCCGGATTGGTTGGTCTGTCAATCAGTTATGCTCTTCAGGTAAGTAATATTTATGATTGAGAAGTTTTCTTAGCATATAGCTATCAGTTCATTTGGTCTTGAAGTTCATAATTGCATTGTTCTACTGTTTTTCATCGTAGTATAGTAATTTTCATGAAATTTTGCTTTAAAACTTTTAAAAGACCGTCATTTTGAAACTATTAGCGATAGATTTTTCTTTCAGCAGAAATTAACATCTCATTAAGACATCCAAACATTCATAATTACAACACCGTAATTTATGATTTTCAAATTAAAAATACAGGCAGACACTAAACAAAGTGAAATAGACCATAGATTTGTAAGAATTTTTTTGTTTATTTCCATCTGTTTAATACTGCAAGTGCAGATCCTATAATTTTACAACATCAATATTTTTAATTTTAGCGTATTATGTAATCGCTAATTCTAAGTCATAATGGCATGTTGCATAATTAGATGTCAATTTTATTGTTAGTAACACAATTCTGCACTAGATTATGCATTCTGTAGTAAATCAGCTTGTTTATAAAGCTATAGCTGTTGATTTGCATTTTCTTAATTATTTTCATCCATCAAGATGGCCTGTTCAGCCTGTCTTAGTCATGCTTTCACAAAAAAGTCCCAACTTTAATAAGATTGTACTTATATGTCGTTATACTCTTTTGTGTAATAATAAGTGTTTACAAATTATTGTGAAAAGAAATGGTTTGCTTTCTTTGTATAAAAACATTGTCTGTGAATTTCTTTACAGAAAAGATCTATCAAATTATTGTATACGTATAGTAATCAAAAATATAAATTCTACCTCACAGAAAAGACAAAAATAGCAATGTAAGTATCTTTTTTCTACCTTAACTAGTTTCTGAGTTATGAATTTTTAAGAAACCCTCAAAACTCCGAACAATCTATGGATGACAACATGCCTTAGGTCCAGCTTTAAGTGTTAACTATGTCCCAAATATTTTCCCACATTTTATGAACACCCTATATACTCGTATTCAATCCAAATTGGTTCAAATAAAACTAACGTTGCTCATTATGTTTTAGATCACACAAACTCTAAACTGGTTGGTGCGGATGACATCAGATGTGGAGACCAATATTGTAGCTGTTGAAAGAATAAAGGAGTATGGAGAAACTCCCCAGGTAAACCTCGTGTTCTTGGATATCAGTCTAGACAACAAAATACAATCTTTGAAGATGGAAAGGTTTTAGAATATCGTCCTAATTGAGTATTATTATTTTTAACAAACAACAATTATCATATTTGTTTTACAAATTTACATATTCTTAGACACCAAGAATAACAACAATATTCTGATAACTATATTGTATACCTGTAAAATGTCATTATATTTACTCAATTCAAGGTCTTCTCACTAATAAATACATAATACTAAAGACTTATAATGTTTCCAGAATCGTTCCATTCCAGTTTTAATTTTAAATAAATCGTTATAGGTTTTAGTCTAAAACCAAATTTGTGCATATTTTGAAACCTGTAACCTCTTAAATGCAATGCAATTCTTGTTTAAGAAAATTCCATCTATATCTCAAGTGTTGGACAAGTGTAATATACTACTACTATACACTTTAAATCAATGGTTAAACTTAATTTGTATTCTGATGATTATAGCTAGAAATAATAAATAACTCAGTATGATACAAATGTGAACTTTAATGATGATAAATTGACATACAGGTTTGAATTTTGAAACAAGATGGAGGATACAATAATGATAAATTTCTTTTAAATATAGTTCTTAAATTTTAGGGCAGGGTGGTGTGCTGGCTTAATGAAATAGAAATATTAGGTATTGTTTTTAATAAAAGATATTGTAATTTTGAAAAATAATTTTGTTAAATTTTAATTATATTAATTTTGAATTGTTAGCCAAATTGAATGTTCCTGGGTTTTATGTTCTTCCAATGGATCACTATTAGATTTAAAAGGAATTTTCTCACCCAATGTCTGTCTTCTGCTTCTCTGTACTTCAGTGATAATATGAATTTAATAAATTAACCTTTCTTTTGAATCAAATACTGCTGAATAAAATGTAACCAGTTTATTTATTTAATATAATAATCTTGCTTCACTTCTTCTATATCCCTCTCTCCTCTAAACTTTTAAACCTCTGCTTTCTTCACTCTTCAACAATCATCCCTGCACACTGTATCACTGACTTTAGTTTACTTTATTACTTTTTATATGTAATAAGGTGAATTTTGATTAATTTTGATATATTTAATTTTGCATTTATTATTGTTTGTATTAAAATTTGAGACAATTTATAAATAATTATTCCTTAATTATTTAATTATTATTACTAATAAATTTTCTAAAATTAAATTAAGTATTCATATGAATGTGAGATGGGTGTATGAAATGAGTCATTACACAAGTTGGTAATAGATGTCTTTCAAGCCTTGGACAACTAGTAAGAGATATCTCTCAAGCCAAGGATAAAGTTTTTGCTCAGCCCACATCATGTGACTCTAGATTGTGTATGTACCTCAGTGATCTGTCATAAAGTTGTCATATACAAGATTGTGCCAATTAATTTTATTTAATCATGTCATAGTAATCAAAAATGAAAAGCATGTTTGTACTATAACTGGCCTGGAAGCAGTTAAGTACAGTGAATGAATTGGGAAGCAATCAGATACCAAAATATCTGTGCTACCCCACATCTAGCAGCTACGAGCAAAAACATATCTGCTTCTGGACAGCCTTTGTATTTCTATTTTATCTTGCTTCACATGATAAAATATCTTCATTCATATTGTGCACAAGTATTGTAAACTACAACTAAATTACGTTAACAATGAATTTATTACTCTATTAATGTACTTCAGAGTTTCTGAGAACACTGGTTGTAGGCCTGTAAACCTCTGAATATATTATTTTGGTGTTGTATTTATTTAAATTTGCTGTAGACTTTTGGTGGAATACCAGACACATGATTTCTAAACTATATGGGATAATAAACAATAAAGCTCCGTTTCTTTTGATTACGTTATTTAATAATTTAGAATAATATTATAGATTACATTATTTTCTGCATGCGTAAATTTACAATTTTGCTAAATAACTGAATAATAAAGCCAATAAATGCATCATATGATTACAAGTTATGATTATGATGTCATTACAAGTTATGATAATGATGTCATTTGTAGGAAGCGGCATGGGAGGTGAGTCCTGGACCACCAGCGTCTTGGCCGGACAAGGGACAAGTGGACTTCAAGAACTACCAAGTACGATATCGAGAGGGACTGGAACTTGTGCTCAAGGGAGTCACTTTCTCAGTCAAAGGGGGGGAAAAGGTATGTCTATTAAAATTAATCACACTGTCTTATACTCATGTTCATTCTGGTGGTTTTGTTTTTAACCCTCCGGCTGGCAACGTCGTAAATTACGACTCATTTTTTTCCCGCCGTGAACTGGCAGAGTCGTAATATACGACTCATTAAACATCGTCTACTAATTACGTCATAGTTCCGATAATTACCGCTCGAATAGCATAAAAGTTATATCACTTTAATCACAAGATCCCAAGCCTTCTAATAATGTATTCACTTTTATATATATATATATATATATATATGAATATTTGTTCTTTTACTGGCCGCTAAAAGCTCCCGACTACTTCCGCGTGACGCGACTCAGCAACTGTTAGTGCTTGTATATAGTCTTGTTTTTTCAATTGTAATTTCATTTGTAAATAAAAGTGTTTATAACTATGTATTTTCTTTTTGTGCATAAGTAAGTGAACATTATGCATATTTTAGATTTTTAAATAAAATTAATTTTGAGTTTTTTTTTAATGGCTTAATATAAAAAAGTGTTTTTTGAAAAAAAACAGTTTTGAGTTCTGACCATCAAACATCCACCATTATTTAGGCAAGTCAAATTATAATTATGTTTATATTGTACAACATATTCTGCAGAGTAATTTTTGTGTTTTTTCCAATAATTAATTGTACAGGATAAAAAATTAAAAACTCTGCACGAAGCTTAAAAACAGGGTGCCAGTCAAGGCTCAAATGCGCGCCAGCCGGAGGGTTAATAACAGTGCTGAAATAAATGTATACTACAAACATGTGACTACCAATCAGCGCAAGTGACTAATATTGGAAGACGTGGAACAGTCATTTTGTGTAAGCTGCGGTAGTAAACATGTTCACTCTTTGACTGCCAAGACCGTGTACACTTGTTTCCAATAGCTGTCCAATTACGTAATATCTGACACCTGTAAACCGATAAATAAGATACCCTATCGGTGATTGTTTGTACTACAAGCACTCTACCGTAGCACTGTTTAGTTGTTACTGCACTCTAGAGGTTGACCATGAAACTATTATCACCAAAGCAAACACAGAACTTTTTTTGTTCTCTTAGGACAAGAAGCTTATAAATTGCACTTAGTCCTACAAGGACCTTAGCGCTGCTTCCGGAGTGACAGGATATTCAGGATGGGTAAGGTTAGGGGTTAGGGACCGCCGCCTCCTATCGAGATCCATGAGGAAGAATTAGGGCACTAATCTCAAGGTCATGTCACTCCAGAAGAAAAGGAGGCCAGCTCTGAACCAGCCTCCTCAGTCAAAGCAGGCAGGGGGTGGCACACCCTTGTTGAGGCTAGCAAGATCCTCTAATAGTTAGGGAACGAACCCCACCAACTCCAACAGTCATCTCCCACAGTAGAATACGTAGACCTATCCAACTACACTTGCACCCCAGAATCTTGACATTTGTGGTTAGTGATCTGCCGCTCTTGGACATTCATAAGGTTGCCCAGATTTAAATGATACATCAGTTTTTGCTGTGTCCAGTGGTAGGTTCAACTGGAAGGTATAAACCAGCCAGAAGTGATCCCCGCTGGGTAAACACAGAACATAGTGCGGTCAGTTTTGAGAGTTTCTATTAGTTTGTCCTGTGTTTCTGTTAGCCTAGCAGACACTAGTACAATAGTGATGAATATAGTCTTTATTGTTTTCTACATTTACTCAGTTCTGGGGTAGACCTTGAACAGAGTGGCAATTCGGAAGAACTATTCTGAATTAGACTAATTTGAATAATGTGACGATTGGGATGTGAACCCAGTGTACACTGTCTCTTAACAGTAAAACTTACAAAAAGTTTCTAAATTTTAATTCTATGGAATTACTAATAGCAAAATAAGTAATAATTTTATATCATTGTCAATACCAAGAGGTATCACAGCACAACCAAAAACCTGACAATCATTGGAAAAACTGGTCATTGGAACTTATTGTAAGTATTAGTGCTAACAATGTACACATGGAATGAAAATTTTTGAACATATAAATTCATTATAATACAATACAATGCAAGTGTTGGTTAAATTTAATCCTTACATAAATCATTCACATTTTAGTTCAGGTCAATTCAAAAATGAACATTTCAATGAAAATCTTATTTAAAAAATTTAACAATATTGTAGTTCATAACATTTTGAGTACAAAATCACAAAATTACATTACACATATGTTTATACGAAAGCATAACAGATATAACAACTACAAATTCTGAGTCAGAGCAGCCATGTTTGATTTAAATACAAAATAACAGTAAGTTGTCAGTCATCTGACACAGTGAAGTAAAAAATGAAGATTCCAAATTTGCATTCATCACTCTCAGACGAGGATTCTTTGTTTTCAAAAATTATTTTATATGTGGTGAAAAAAGCATTGATAATGCTTTGAATTTACTAAAATCTCTATAAATAAATAATAAATATATATGATATAAATATCATATGTTTTATTTAGCTCAAATATGTGTTACCTAGTGTTGGTGTGATGCGTGTCAGTGACATTTCCTAGCAATTCAGACATGTATGTCTTGATACACAGTAGAATCCATAGATGGCTTTGTTGTATAAATATTCTCAAGATCACTAAGTTGATGAGAGAGGATATGCATCATCTAGAATAACCGTTACTTAATTTGAGTGATGGGGGAAGTAATATTCATTGAAGCCTTCTTCTCCTCCCACATTCTTATCAATTCACACGAGAAATTGGTGAATAATTTAAAAGTTAACATGTTTATTTTGTGTACAATACAGATATTAGTAAATATTACTATTATTTAAAAAGTAAGTGGAACTTTCATAACAATAAAGGAGTAATACTTTGATGGTGGTAATACTCTTTCTATTGTATGCATTTTAAAATTATGATCTCTATGATTAAAAATAATGCTCCTAAATCCCCCTTTAAAAATAGATATTAAATAGTTTTCCTGGACGATTAAAGAAACAATAAACACAAATTTAATATAAGGTGAATTTTGAGATATTTTTCTGAAAGCTTTTAAAAATTAATTATCTTTCACCAAATATATTTGTAAGCTATACTGTTTTACTAACTTTGTATTATATCTATTGTATCAACGTATTTCGTATATTTATTGCTTTGTTACTAAGATTATCCATTTCTTAGTAAGTTCCTATGTATAATGTGATCTTGATGAGTTTAAACAATTTAGGCCTAAATAATTGGAATTAAGATTTTGTCTACATTTTCAGTCTCCTTCAGTACATTTTCTAGCTTGTAATGTATCCCATTCTTTTACCAATAGTGACTTGATTCCAGTAGCAACTTGAAATGCTTGTTGAGTTATAATTGTATTAAATTTAAAATATATTTATAAGCTCTACGGGTATTGGATGTAAATAAATTTTATAAAATACAATAAATAGAAACATTTAGTGACAGATTCCTTTCAATGTAAAAACAGTAATGTGTTTTATTTAAGAGAAATATTGACTGAATTTTACATAGAATAATTTGAAAACAGCATTGTGTTTTTTGTTTTGTTTACTTCTTTCTAAGTTAAAATATTTACATATGTAGTTAATTATTTTTCTTTATGTAAAAAAGATGATAAAAAATACTATAGTCTATACATAACAAGTTTTGTTAATTTAAATTTTATATAGCAATATATAAAAACAATGTTTCAAACTTCTTGCTCTACAACAAATCCAAAAAAAAGTTATTAATGTAATAACCAAACTCTTGCATTTTAAACCAAAATTAATTGTTGTCACTATGTCTACAATAACTATTACCTCAACGGGTTGAAAGATCCTGTATTGATTTTTCTTGATTTCAGGTTGGAATAGTAGGACGCACAGGAGCTGGAAAATCTTCCCTCACTCTCTGTTTATTCCGTATACTGGAGGCTGCCGGGGGTCAGATCACAATCGATGGACAAGACATCTCCAAGCTGGGTCTGCACGACCTCAGATCCCGGCTCACTATCATTCCTCAGGTACTTCAGTCAGACAATCTGGCAAAGATCTGATTTTTATGGTTGTGTCAATCTCTGCCTTTTCGTTGATAGACTTTATAGTAACTCAGTCTTCAATCAAAATTCCAGCTTTTAATTTAGAAGATTTATTTGTTACAGATCAAAATTCATTCAAGTGTTCTCGTCCAATGTCCTAAGTTCAATTCACAAATTTCAAATTAAATTTCAATAAGAAATTTTGAAGTAAAGTAAAGTTGAATTACCTAACTGAGTATTTAGAACATTTTTTCAATACCACTCAAGTCAATTTACCATACCATTTTTTTCTTCAAGTTAATACATTTATTTGATGTATGTTAAACTTAAGTAGGGTTTCCGTCCACAATTTGTCAGGTCAATTAACAAACATTTCAATAGAATTAAATTTCAAAAGTGAAAGTTCAAAATAAAATTAAAGTTCATTCACATTTATAATGTTTTAAATGCAACTTGAATATTTCACTGAAGTTAATCAAGTAATAAAATAAATTTAGAGGCTTTAACTAACTATAAATTTTTAAGTTCATCAGGAGAATTAAATCTTAATCCAATAGTTTTTAATCACTCAATTTATTTAAATTTCTGTGTTTATTCATTTATATAAATAAATAAAAGATTTAGTGTTATTAATTTTTTTTAATACTAATATTCTTGTTAATTTATTTCATCATTGTTAATCTAAATATAATCTAAATAATGGAGAGAGTAACCCACGACCTCTTACTTCAATAATTTAGTAAATTTTCATTAAAACTTCTAAGGTCCATTAAAACACTAGCACTTCATATAATTAAAAGCAAAACTATTATGAGGTCTATAGAAAGCTTCTTATTAATACACGATGTGATATGTACTGGGATCAATAGACATATGTCCCATTATAAATTTGACTCATGACTAACTTTATGGACCCTACACACCAAATAATTATTCAATCAAGATAGTAAACACTCAAGACGTTACCACAATTCTTCCTAAGATGACAAAAAGTTGCAATGCAACCTTTTGAGTCTTTCAGTATTATCTAGTCATGTTAATTAACACACTAATGTTCCAGGATCCAGTGTTATTCTCAGGCACTCTACGGATGAACCTGGACCCATTTGACAAGGAAAAGGATGAAGCTGTTTGGCGTGCCTTGGAATTGGCACACCTGAAACACTTTGTGAAGGGCCTCAATTTAGGACTACAACATCAAGTTGCAGAGGGAGGCGACAACCTCAGGTACTATAAAATATTTAAGATTATAAATGTTATAATGTAGTTTATTGAATCAGGAGATTTTGGAAAAGCTTCTGAATATAGAATTATACAACTTTTGGTTTTTTACAGTGTTGGACAAAGACAACTGATATGTCTGGCCCGAGCCCTCTTGCGCAAAACTAAAGTCCTAATACTGGACGAGGCAACAGCTGCTGTGGATCTGGAGACGGATGATTTGATCCAGCGGACTATCAGGTCTCAGTTCAATGACTGCACAGTACTCACGATCGCACACCGGCTCAACACCATCATGGACTCTGACAGGTTAGTTTCATTTAGTTTAACCGTATTTACCATACTCTGTCCCTGAGAAATATAACTACTAAATACCAACTAGAATTAAATTTATGTCAGTTTATTTAAACCATCGTTCTTTGTTTATGATCTGACATATAAATGGATAACACTTTGAAAGCATTGTCAGAAATACCAACTTGCTTATTTATTTACCTTAGTAGTGTATAGTCCACAGTTAAAAATACTGACCTGTTAAAAGCATTAAAATATGTCTATAGTTGTAAAGACTTTTGGAATGAGAAGGTTAAAGTATTTATAAGATTGTATGTATTTATAAACTGATATCTGATAAGATCAATGTATAGTAACAATTGAACCAAATATTGATCATCATAGCCTTCTTAACATAACTGTAATCATTGTTCAATGAATGCAGCTTTCAGTTTTGCAACATTGAAAATGAATTGAGATAGAATATTGTACCTAATGCATTATGAAAAATGTTTATTCAACATTCGGACGATTACTGTGCCTGGCTTCACATTGTAACATAATTTCCCCCCCCCCTTATTTTGCAATAGTTATTATTACAAAATTGTTTGGTAAGTTATCCTGCTTTATAGGACATGTTTCTATTTCAACATCTGCCTTACATTTTTCTTGACTCGTCATTAAAAAGAGTTATCCTGTTTTTGTTATATTGTTGTTCCACCATTGTTATTACTTTTTGGTTTTCAGAGTAATTGTTCTGGACAAGGGCCTGATTGTTGAATACGACTCTCCAGAAAATCTGCTGAAGAACAAATCTTCAATATTCTACGGAATGGCAAAAGATGCAAATCTTGTCTGATATTTGGTTAAATTAGTATGTAGTATAATTTAAAATGTGCGCCATAAGACTCTAGTACTTCAATTTTAAAAGTGTACTTAAAAGCCAGAGCTTGCAACATCACCATTGTTATCTTTGTTGTGTAGTCCATTTTGTGTACAAGAATACAATTTTACAAGTTTAGGAAGTAATCAAAAGAGTTTTAGTATCAAATTAATTTTTATTTTATTCTATAAACTCTGTTATATTTAAATATTTTTAAATCTTGTTTTTAATTATGTATTGTGTTTTTCATTGCTAAAAACATTTTGTACCTATTTTACAGTATGTTTACTTTATAATAACTAATATAGTTTATATGAATTGTCTTCATAAAAAATACAGAGAAAAGCTATAAATGAACAACTAATTAATATAACATTTTATCTCATAATTCTGTCTTGAAGTGAGCTTTAGACAAATATAATTACATTTTCAACCGGTTTAATACTTTTTCATGGTAAATTACTGTTTCTGTAATTCAACATTGCAATAAAGAGTCAATTTAAAGTGTGCTATATTACTGCCATTTCAGAAATAAGTTGCCCGTTTTCTCTTTATATTAATTACTGGTGCTGTTGTTATTTTTATTTCAAATCTATATTTTTTATGTTCTTTTTACTAGAATGTATCCTATTTTACTTGTTATTTTATTGTTTAAGTGTAATGGATGAGTTCAACTACTTAGTTATTGTTTACATTTTTAGTGGTAGTACATTTTCATTTCAATGTTACATGTAGTGTAGTTTTGTTGTAAATTGATGTAGGTGTTTATTTTAACAAAACATTTTTACATCTTTCCAGGTACATGTTTTTACAAATAAAATCACTTATATTCATGTAATATTGATTGTTAGAACTCTGTAGGTTCCTTTTTGGTTATGTGGTTTCAAACAGTAGATTAAATTATTTTTGTACTTATACAGGTACCTATTTTGTAAGTATGTAAAATGCTAAGTAGTAGGCTGAGTGATGGTAAGTGCCTACTTGTTGTGTTTACAAATTGCTATAATGAGCAGCATAGGATCAGTACGAATTAAAAAATTACCTATTTGTATTATAGGATAGAATTTTGTATACTTAAAATACTGCTGTGTTATTTACATTCTCATGTTATAATATTTTGTTAAATGTAATGTACCTTATTTTTTAAACTATCTTTTTAACCGTATGTGAGTTTTAATTTATCACCTTTAAGTTAATCCTTACGTTTGATTTGCATAGACCACAGATCCATAAGATATTGTCAGATACAGAGCAATCATCTGAATAGTTACAAGTTATCTCTAGTGCAAACTATAAACTAATTTCCACATTATCTACTTTTTCAACCAAGATCTTGGAGAAGCTCATCTTTAACCTGTTGGTTTTGTCAACTGTTGATGCAATGCTTAATGTTATCTCTCAGTTACTTCAGACTTATTCCGAAGTAGGACATATCTGATTGGACCCTAAATCGAGTCTCTGACTTGGCCAATCACAACATTTTACTGCACAAGATTTTGGTTCTTATGAGGACAGATTTAAACTGGTTCCATTCTTAACTTGTTGGTCACTTTCAACTGGTTCCCTTCCCATATATTGATAATAATATATGTCTAAAGTACCAGTTATTAGAAGAAGAACTTATTCTATCTGGAGTCCCTCAAGGGTCCATATTGGGGCCAGTTCATTTTAAACTTTTTTTAAATGACATCTCTCAAAATTGGTATAAATTAGGTTCCTTGGATTGAGTATTGAGTTTTATTATTATTATATAGTATTTTTCAAGTCATATTGATTCGATTGTCAGAAGAACCATTAGTGGTCTGTGTATTCTTTGTAGACTGGCGGGCTATGTGAATAGACAGGTCCTACTTGCAGCATATTATAAATTCATATTTCTCTATGTCTTAAGCTGTGGCAATCTTTGGAGCACTGAATTTGAGAAATATGTACATTTTTTAAATGAAGAAGAATTCCTACAGGAACTTATTCCAACTCAATAATCTTGATTAATATTAAACTAGAAAATCAAACTTTCTATTCAAGTAATTATGAAACTGCTACAACTATGTACTCAATGCGTCCATATCAAATAGAGGACAAAATTCACTCTCAAGTTGATGAAATGGCAATGGGAGTCTCTCCATCACACCATTTCCAATATTTTCTGGAAGAATTTTAACAAAAAGCTCTGGTTATTTTTCGACCTTTCAATTCAAAATTTGTCTTTATCGCAAGCTATCATACACATTAGAGGAGCAAACTGTCAAAGTGCCTTCGACGAAATGATTCACTTCGCTTCCAAAGCAGGGTTTGCTCCTCGAGTGTGTGTCCGCCTAAGGAAGTTCCATCCACATTCCTTTTTCCCGTGACCACGACCCACTCAGTGTTTTGTTTGGCTATGCCACGACTCTGAAACGAAATCGATTTAAAGGACTTAAATGTCAGAGCAAAGACATTAGCTGACATTAGTTATGTAGAAGATTTAAACAAAGATAAACTGGTCAAAGAAATAGACGATTTTAAATGGTCTGGCCTTTTAATAAATAGATAAAAATTTAAGAAATGTTACATCTCAATTGACATTTAAAGTTAATATTTATGAGCAACACTTAGACGAAGGTTTCCCAAACATCTCAACATAACTACAAATAATCCTCACTATATAAGTACATAAATTATATTAATCCTTTTTTTGTGGTAATGTATTACAAAGTTTTATGCGTAATGTAACATGCTTTTATATAAAATAGTATGTTTTTGTTTTGTTTAAAAAAGAGCTACCGGTAATGGGTTGTTTGTTTTAACTTAAAAGAATGTCAAATATTACATGCATTGTCAAACTAGTCGTGAACATTTTGAAAATAGTAAGTAGTATTAATGTCCTAATATATAATTAAGGCGCTGTTATCATTTTATTTTTTTTATTCTACGTAATTTAACTAAACTACAGAAAAAAGTTAAATAAACAAAATTGTTTTGGTTTTTTCTTATCTTTTTAATAAACAAGTTACAAACTTTAATTTTATAATTGGTAAAAAATACTGTGTCAACAATAATTATTATTAAGTACTTGTGGATTCTTTACAAGGTGATTTTAGAAGCAGTATAAAAGTAAATTTATAAATTGACGGAGTGGTTGGTGGGAAAGAGCGGCAATTTTAGGAGTTGCCCCCTCTGGAGAAATACTTAGCTGGGTGGAGGTATGTGGATGATACCTTTGCTTTTTTCTGATGGAGACACTAAATTGAATGAGTTTTTGAATCACATTAATAGTATGTATTTCTCCTTCCGTCTGCCTCAAAATGGATGTGGAAGTCCAAAACAAATTTCCTTTCTAAATAAATGTGTGTGTGAATTAAAATATATAGGGATGTCCTTAAGACTACAGTTTTTCTAAAGAAAACACGCAAAGAACATATTTAAATTATCAGTCATACCATCAAAATTTTGTCAAAGGAGTGGCATACTCGTTATTTGATAGAGCAATGAATTTACGCTAAGATAAAGATGGATTAAAAGAGAAATTTATGAAAGTTGAATGGATCTTAGACGCAATGGATACCATCGATCAGTAATAAACAAGTGCAAACTATCCAGAAGAACCATTCTTGAGTCTGTTATCAGAATAGGAGGGATCAATGATTGGCATGGCTACAAACAAAGCAGTATCAACACACAGGCAACATCGGCAGAAACGTTAAACAATGGCGGATAGTGAGGACTGGCCTCTAAAGTGGTTGACCTAGAACAGACGTCATGTGATAGGATGCGTGGGCACAATGTGAAATCGGGTTTTACTTAAAATATGGCCATTGTGTATGTGTATTTGTATATAACCATAACATAGTGATACAACCATTATTTACAAATTGATATCAGTAAGGAGATACGTACTTCACTGGCAATGACATCATGGGTTCTAATTCAAGGACCTTCAGGAGTTCGAGTCATTACAGCCCCAGAAGGAGAACGCACAGCTGCTCCTACAACTGTCAAGTCCGGATATTTTAAAGACTCCATAACTAGCTGATCAGTGATTGCACTGTTTCTTTATCTACCTCTAAGTCAACCATACCAGTGCTATAATTTGGTCAATATGTCTTTCCCGCAATAATTACTTTGCTATCCTATATACATGACACTACTCAACTGATTAATTACAATACCTTAACCCCAATTACAAGTTGCAAGAAAATATTTTATTAACACAGGTTAGTTTGTAGACAAGTATCTAGTTTTATTACTATTAAAGTAATTTTTTTTTCTTGTTTTTGCTCTATCCATGTATTAAGTCAAATTTGGTTCTCAGATATCTACCAAACATAAGATTTACAGGCGTTTCATTAGTAGTTGCATTAATGGAACTAATCAAATAAAATTCTACTTAATGTTATTGATAAATTTACTGTGTACTTAAATTCACTACCTACGCAATTCCTGTTGGCATACTTACAGAGTTTTCATCCTGACCATTAGACTGAGGTTGATCATTTGATGATGTTGTCTGTTTAATACATTTAAGAAACCTTTTAAATTCGATTGGATTAACTTGTGGACCATTATCACTGTGAACCATGAGATGAGATATAAACCAAACCTGGAACATAAAGATTTTCAATTGTCAATGGCCATATGGGTCTCTGTTGAGGCAGTTTCAAAAACCTCGTCACTTTGAATGGGCATCAATTATAATTAAATACATCTTTCCTTTAAATAGACCAAGATTATTGGTAGGAATATGCTTCCATGGCTTACTTGTATAATGCTACACATGTTATGTTGCTTTAGTTGAACTCTGTCGCTATTTGCCAAACGCTCAATGTCTGAGTCGATACCTGGCCAATACACATAACTACGAACAATACCTTTCACTTTTACAATGCCCAGGTGAAATACATGAACCTCTTCTAAAATTAATTCTTACAAAAACCTTGGCATAACTATTCGATCCCTCCCCCCCCACCCCACATAATTACACTCACCTCGACAGTTAACTCTTCCCGTCTTTGAAAGAACGCATGTAGTTCCTTATCTTCCTCTGATAAGAAATTAGGCCACCCATAAATGATAAAATTGTATACTTTTTTGAGCTTTTATTTGCCTATGAGTTTCTACTTTTACAATCGATGGGTACATTATGGTATATTGTTTAATTATATACACTATGGGAGTAGTCGATTTAAATAAGCACACTGCTTGTACATTGGCATTAATACCGTGGTCACGAATGTTTCGTTGGTGGAGAGTCCTAGAGGCTAGGCTAACACTGGATCCAGACTGATTTAACAAAGCAGGAAAAGGAGTCGAGAGAGTGGAACATGAGGTGGCGTGATATTAGACTATTCTGATTGGTAGGATAGGATCGCAGGACCACAGTGACCTTAAGCAGGTCGTCCACTGCGACCGGTCTGGCCCGGATTTTGTAGGATGTCAAAAATACACTTAACACCCGCCCAATGCAAACGGCCCGGTCTGGCGCAGTCGCCCCAAGAGCCGACCGAGGCCGGGCTGGTCCGGTCGCGGAGGTCCGGTGTCCGTTTGATTGCATGCATTTCGAAATCTTGAGAAAGGCCGGAAGGGAGGTGATGTATGGTGGGTTGGGGAGATAACCCTTCTACATGGTTTCCGTTACCTGCCCAGTGATTTTGCCACTCACCGAACCTACAACAGTGTAGATCGTTGTATTTGGCGTTTTGAGAAAAACGGCTAGTTGCGTATATTCGGACAAAAAACTTATTGAAACAGTGCGCCTTTACACACATTTATACAATCCAGCACATAAAAGTTACCACGACTCAGAAATGAAAGAAAACTCGTGGGAGGAGATAGCAATTTCACGATATTCTACTGGTAAATATATTATATATATATATTTATTTATTTATTTAAATGTATGTATCCGAATCTCAATGCTATGAAATAGTCAGGGCTCACATTTTCCAAATATTTAATGTAAACAAATCTTCCATCCTTTTTGGTCAATATCAATGCCAACGTCAACAGCTGTTTAGCTTGTTATTTCAGCTTTGATTTTTATCATCAGTTTATGGGAAACTAGCAGTTTCCCGCGGCTTCGCACGCAATTTCCTGTTGAAAAACAATACACTATATTCACTTATTCTTTTTCTGTCACATTCTTAAAATACTCCTGATATAATTGATAGTCGTTCCTTCGTGAGCCTCTTGAGCGCATTATGAAGGTATAAACAATATTTCCTGATCTGTCTTTCGTGGTTTTTGCTAGGTGTTGATAAGTTATTCAGTACAATTACTTTGTATAGATGAATGTCGATAAACTATTTTGGTTATAAAGAATCAAATTCGGTTTGTTAAAATGAATTTTCTGTCTAAGATATTTCCAGTATTATTGTGGAGTTTGCCTTGTGCTCCGATCAAGAAAATGTATCAACGAAAACCAATTTTGATCATAAAGCGTCTTCTTTCGGCTCTTTTCATTTACCTTCGGTCTAACCAAATTCGATTACCTTATGTACAAACTTTCACGGCTATGTACAATGAGGTGGTTTTTATAACAGCGTTCAATAGTATTTTCTTTGCATTAGATAGTTTATTGACCATTGGTGCAATCTAAATTTAAAATTAGGTAATAACTTCGTCTTTGCAATCTGCATTACACTACTAGTAAACAAATGTTTCTGCCTCTTTGATGAACTTCAGCTGAAAGTATAAACAGCTGTTAAGTATCAGTTCATTTTGTATTACGTGTCGCAGCGCAGTCTGCCGGATCGAAGGTAAAATATTATAAAATCAACAACTACTTAGAAATTAAAAATTCATTAATAAAACATTTTCCAGTGGACCAAACCACCTCTCTAAAAGTATGCCTATGTTACTTCCAGGAACGTGTAGAATCACTGTACAAAATTTCACGATGTTTCGTGCATTGGTTCCAGAGTTATAACGGAACATACGAACAAACATTCGCATTTATATATATATATATATATATATATATATATATATATATATATATATATATATATATATATAAAACGTTACATCAAGATGTGGTCACCCCAACAGTCTCAAAGAATAAATAACCAAATTCAGTCGCATTTATCTTTCAAGATTAGAAGATCGTCCAAACTACCTTGCGGTAAATCTACTTGATAATTCTAAAAATGTGTATAGACTCCACCGAACTGCTTTCCTGGATCTACCTTTTAGGTTCTTGAATTAATATGTTAGTGTTAATAATGGTTAACATATAGCTCAATTTTAATTGTTAATGTTGTTTCTATATAAAATATTTACTTATTGTTCTTCTCAAATTGAACAGATTGTAAATAAATAAAATGTTGTTAAAACAAGTGTATTGGAAAATATTGCATTCAATAATAACTTTTTCTATTTGAAACGTTGTGGTCGGCCCTCAGTATTAGAAAACAAAGGAAACAGCGATTATAAATATATTACAACAAATGATTAAACACGTCTTATGTTAAATAAATTCTGAAAATAATAAAAAACAACATTTAAAATTTAGTTCATAAAAATAGACCAACAGAGTATGGCTGATCCTGAAAGAAATGACAGGGACTAATAAACACATAGTCGACATAGGTGACTAATGTTTTTTTAACGGGCTGGCAATGTAAATCTTGAAAAAGTACGTTTGTTAATTATTGTTACATGGTTATTTTTATATTTAAAAATAATATGAGACACTAAATTATTTAATATATAAAAGTTTTCTAATAATTTAGACAAATGTTTTAAAATATTTGTTATATTTCATGTATTAAAATGATAACTGACTTCTACATATTAAAGTAATAAATATTTATACATTTCATTATTATCGTTTATAAGAGTGTCTATAATTTGGTCAGTACCATCTTCACTACAAACTTATATTTCTGAAATAATTACTTCAGAGACAAATATTTATTATATGTGAATCCAAATAACATATATATATATTATTATACCGGTAATAATATAATATACGTTCCGTCACAGCTGATCACAGTATTCTCATTGCCCAGTTGTTGACTGCTGGTAGTTTCAGTAAAACTTATGCTTTTTTATCTCATTTAAGCCTCAGCGTCAGCTATGCCGGCTTCGAAGTACACTGGTTTTTTTTATTAAAGTACAAAGTACATGATTGGACCTTCCCGGGATTTGAACCCGTGATCTCTCGGTTGGAGAGCCGAGACTATAACCATTAGTCTACGGAGGAGGACGGTTTGTTCATGTTTCGGTTCGGTGTTTATGCTCTCATTCCAGTTTGAAAGCATGGGAATACGTAAACATGCGTGACGTTCCGTAACGCGAAGCGAAAGTTTCACCCCGTACAAAACATACGTCCATAGTCCGCCAAAAGAAGTAGGCACTTCAATAAGGCAAAAGATTAAAATGCCGGAACAAAGATTTTGTATAGTCGCGCTATCTAATGTATGTTATAGAAGGGAACTAGTTTTACTGAACAAAATATCTGTCACACAATCCCCATATGGATGCAAGGTCTATTAATAGATACCTTGAAAGTCAAATGCGTCAGTTAAATTTTGATTATGTTTCATAAATAATATTATCATTATTGTTCCGAACTCTAATATATTCCGTGAAACTTTTCAAAACTTTCTTTTAATAAAAATAACTTCCTCTGATTTCACCGAATTTAACAAAAAAATTAGTCGAATGCCCTTTGACTGTCCATATAACACTCAAATGTCCAGCCGCTCTGAAGAATAACAACACGTTTAGTGATTCATTATTTTACATGGTGTATTTATACCTCTTTGCTGCGTTGAGTCAGCTGGTTTACTTCAACACTCAAGCCTTAAAAAAGAAAGGTTTGATTTCTGGAGAAATCAAATTTGTTATCAGAATGAATAAATTAGGCTCGCGCATCTCTTGAGTGCGTGTGTAAGATATTTTTATGACAGCTTGGCTTATTTTAAAATTAAATACTCGTTCAAAAACAATTAAAAGTAGTTTTGGTTGGTTTTGAAATTTTATACTTGTAAAACATTATCAAATATTCCTAACACCTCAAGGAAAAGCTTATTTTGAGTAAGTAGAATTAATATTATTTGTAGTGTTGTGCGAATTTGTGTTATGGTTGCAATATAGTAAGTGGAACCACCACAATCGAATCAGGGTACCAAGTTATCGATTTGAAATACCTAAACTATCAATACAACAATATTCTAACTGCAGTTATTTACAATTAATTATTACCATATCTTTTCAATCTATTGAATAATAATATAGTTCTAAATTAATTCAAATGAAGTAAAATCATTTGTTTCTTACTTGAGTATAATGACCACATATACATTGGTGATAACATACATGTGTTATTTGTGTCACAAGCTATCAGACAATCCTTCAAAATAGTAAAAAGAAACTAAATGTTACACTGTTTTGTTTGTTACATTTTATGTATAAAAATAACATAGATATTTTTTATTCATCAATAAATTATTCTTTTTAGATATAAAAAAACAGCAGAGCTATACTTTTATTTTAAATATCTTTAACACAATTTGGTTTGAAATTTTGATTTCAGTAGTTTAGATAATAAATTATAAATATCAATGCCATGATTGTGGTGGTGGTCACTTATTATAGTGCAGGCACACAAAAAAATAATAGAATAACACAATTTAAACTTACTGTTTTTATTACTACATATAGTTGCAGCATGCATTTTTTTGTCAAATTTAATCTGAACAGTTGGAAGTGACAAGCGACATATAAGATATAAATTTATAAATCTTGCAACATGTTGAAATTCTCTATAATGGTTATTATATTTTTAAATGCCAGGCTAATTAAAAAATAATTAATAAAGTCAACATGAACACCTATTCTTTTACATATAAATCTAATGGTGTCTGTCTGTTTGTATATGTATATGTGTGTTATTCACTCATGTTAAAAACTACTGGACTGATTGTACTGAAATTTTACATTGGCATTCTCTGTGCCCTGGTTAACTTATAGGTCTATTCTCATTTGAAAATCCCTCTGACACCCCATTGGTCTGTAAATTTGCAAAAAATTCCATCTTGGTCTCTTAAGTTGCATTACAGCAACAAATATTATTAATTGAAAGAGCCTGTTAAATGTAATAATATGCTTACTTCTGTTTCTAAACTAGATAGAGCCCCATCATTTTTAGATTGTAGCTGAATGAAAAGATAAGGACTTTTACTTTAAGATTCATTAACACTGGCCTCTAATAGCTTAATTATTATTGAAATCGATGGAGCTATTAAGTAAAATGAATAAAAAAAATATGGAGTATTGGAAAGATATTCGAGTAATTTCACTAGTACTTAAACAAGTGTTTCGTTCTCTGACTTCAGGGTCCCAAAACACTGCTCTTTGAATAAACGTAAATCTAAAATGGATCAGGAGATTGGAATATCTTCAAGTGACTATCACTTATCTGGACGTATAGAATGCCCAGACCTCTAAACTCTCTGGAGTATACAGAACGTCACTTAAAAAGAATATGCCCTTGGTGTCCTTCTTGTGAAATTGCGTACACAAGGCCGTGGGTCCGTACTAGTAATAATATAAATGTATTTGATACAATAATATCATGTTGTATCATATACAAATTAAACCTCAAATTATTTTAATATGACCTTATATTTCCATAG
Organism: Homalodisca vitripennis; assembly: GCF_021130785.1. Lineage (NCBI taxonomy): Eukaryota > Metazoa > Arthropoda > Insecta > Hemiptera > Cicadellidae > Homalodisca > Homalodisca vitripennis. The sequence continues at coordinate 45,498,137 of NC_060209.1, read as the reverse complement.
TAATAAGATTTTGGTTTAATTTTACTTATACCAGTGTTAATAAACCTAAACTTAACTTGAAAAAAAGTACCATAATTAATTACCTTGTTATAGAAGTAAATCTTGTTGGAGCTCTTGTATGTCATTCATTGTTTGTTGTAGCTGGCTAGGAGATTGTTTAGTTTAGTTTTTTCATTTTCATCACTCTTATTGACAACATTGGTGTTTCCTATAATGAGCAACTTTTATACAGTTTGCAAAGGATTGATAATTGAGTGTGGTAATCTGTAGACTTCCAGCACTAGTGGAATTTCTTTCCCACTCTTGAGTTCAAAAAGTACTGATTCACTTGTTAGTTCAGATGTCTCATCAGAGCTTGACTAGGTCTGGGAGTAGTTCTTTTACAGTGGCATCTTCTCCGTCTTTTAAGTGATTTTTCCTGCAGTAACCTCCCACAAATAAGTAGTTCACCAGGTTTGTATGTTGTAGCTTTGCTTCTGCATGTTCCATTAAATCTAGAAAATGAATTACTCGTTCAGTATTTTGGAAAATTAATCAATATTTTGGTGTGTTATTTTCATAAGTTTATTGGTATTAATTTGTGATTTAGTTTGATTTGAAGTAAATTTTTGTTTTGTTGGTCGTTTCCCTGCAATTTCTCTTTCAATGGCTTGGCCCCAAAAATTTCTGATTCCCAAATTTTCTTCTATTTGTATCTTTTAGTGTCTGAGGATTTTTATGTAAAAGGCAGTTTTTTGGTCTGGGTTTGACTGATTCCTATTATCATTTTGGATTTAGTGTTTGGTTCTGGGTTTGGATGGTTCCCACTGTTTTACTTGGAGTCAACTCAACAAAGTCAGCAGTCATATTTATCTCTAACAGGTTCAGTAATAAACAGGTGAAAGTTTTTTGGTCAGGGTTTGACTGATTTCTATTGTCATCTCAGGGTTTAGTGTTTGGGTCTGGGTTTGGATGGTTCCCACTGTTTTACTTGGAGTCAACTCAAAGTCAGCAGTAGTCATATTTGTCTCTAACAGGTCAGTAATAAACCGGCAAAAGTTTATTGGTCTGGGTTTGACTGATCCTCACTGTCGTTTCGGGTATCAGTTTTTTGGTTTTGGATTTGACTGGTTTTCCACAGTTTTACTTGGAGTCAATAATCCATCATTTTCTTGAACTTGGTATTGTTTTATTTGTAATTAAATCGTCTAATAAAATATAATTATAACTTTTTTATCATATTAGTAGTTTCTAAGGTATTGATGTGATTAAGAAGCAACCATTTTGAAAACAAAGCTTATAAAAATTATAATTTGTCTACTAGGTCATTGGATTATAAAGCTGTATACAAAATTTCAACTTATTATGACAGTTTTCAAATAAAAAGTAGTTAAGTGAAGAAGACAAATTGGCGGCTGTTTGTGTAATTATTGAGTTTTAGGAATTTTGAATATTATATTTTGGTTTATCTTTGGTTCAGACATAATATCTTAAAAGGTTAGTAGAGAGTTCTTGGACACTGTATATTGGGAAATGTGTAATTTCTGGTGAAATATAATTGAGATCAATGATTAGAAAGACGTGTTTTGGGAATGATAGTAAAACATTATACTGATGAGCCAAACTTTTGAAGTAATCAGTTTATTGTACTTTACTATGCTGTTAACCACATGAAGAGAAAACTACCTGTTATTAAACTCCTTTTTGTAAAACAATAATGCTTCAGAACATTTTTGGCTCTACATCGTATTTAGTTGGATCCTTGCCTTAAAATTATGCTGAAATATTCAAATTGAAGTCAAAAAGGAAAGTTAAAATTCTTTTAGAGTTTCAATCAGTAACAACAATCATTTTGCCATTATCTCATAAATATTGTATACTAGATCATACAAAACGTTTTTCTTTGCACATATAATCATTATTGTAAATATAGTCCATGTCATAGATTAATATGGAGTATATGTGTTCCAGGATTATAGCTTAATGTGGAATACAACAAAGTCAGTTCCTGCACTATGTTTCGAGAAAACTGTTTTGACTTGGACCCCTTGCCTTTATTTATGGCTGGTTTCTTCACTGGCACTCTATTATTGTATCAAAAGCAAAACCATGAACAATGTAGGTCCACCTAGGAAGTGGGTCATCACATCTAAGAAGGTTAGTAATTCATTACATTTTATAGTCTCATGCTTGTAAATGGTGGGTACACTCCATGTAAATGGCATTTGCAAATTTTAAACAAAATCATATAATTTATTGTTATTTATTTACAGTGATAAGGAATTGCATCAATATAGAATAGAATATTTTATTCAAATAGAATGCTTTCATATTCTCAAATACAATTATGTGTGTATATTATTCTAAATTTCTTTTAATTTTCAATCACCTACAGAAGATAATAACAAATAAAGATAATTACCATAAATATCTATAGAATAAGTTGACATGTACAAAATAAATGCATATGCTATTTAGCCTTATATTAATATAATGAATTACTAAAGTATGTTTATAAATTTATTTACATTTCAGGAAATAATAGGGTCTCTAAAGGCAGTGCCTGTTAAGATATTTCTACAAGAAATAACACAAAAAATCAGCAATAAAATGTTTTATAATTACAGAAATATACACACATGGGTCTCAAAAGTAATATTTATTTTAATTGTATCAATGAATATTTATTGGGGGGGGGGGGGGGTGGGGGGGGGGGGGGGTGGGGGGGGGGGGGGGTGGGGGGGGGGGGGGGTGGGGGGGGGGGGGGGTGGGGGGGGGGGGGGGTGGATTAATTCAGTGAAATATTCAAGTTGCATTTAAAACATTATAAATGTGAATGAACTTTAATTTTATTTTGAACTTTCACTTTTGAAATTTAATTCTATTGAAATGTTTGTTAATTGACCTGACAAATTGTGGACGGAAACCCTACTTAAGTTTAACATACATCAAATAAATGTATTAACTTGAAGAAAAAAATGGTATGGTAAATTGACTTGAGTGGTATTGAAAAAATGTTCTAAATACTCAGTTAGGTAATTCAACTTTACTTTACTTCAAAATTTCTTATTGAAATTTAATTTGAAATTTGTGAATTGAACTTAGGATATTGGACGAGAACACTTGAATGAATTTTGATCTGTAACAAATAAATTTTCTAAATTAAAAGCTGGAATTTTGATTGAAGACTGAGTTACTATAAAGTCTATCAACGAAAAGGCAGAGATTGACACAACCATAAAAATCAGATCTTTGCCAGATTGTCTGACTGAAGTACCTGAGGAATGATAGTGAGCCGGGATCTGAGGTCGTGCAGACCCAGCTTGGAGATGTCTTGTCCATCGATTGTGATCTGACCCCGGCAGCCTCCAGTATACGGAATAAACAGAGAGTGAGGGAAGATTTTCCAGCTCCTGTGCGTCCTACTATTCCAACCTGAAATCAAGAAAAATCAATACAGGATCTTTCAACCCGTTGAGGTAATAGTTATTGTAGACATAGTGACAACAATTAATTTTGGTTGAAAATGCAAGAGTTTGGTTATTACATTAATAACTTTTTTTTGGATTTGTTGTAGAGCAAGAAGTTTGAAACATTGTTTTTTATATATATTGCTATATAAAATTTAAATTAACAAAACTTGTTATGTATAGACTATAGTATTTTTTTATCATCTTTTTTCACATAAAGAAAAATAATTAACTACATATGTAAATATTTTAACTTAGAAAGAAGTAAACAAAACAAAAAACACAATGCTGTTTTCAAATCATTCTATGTAAAATTCAGTCAATATTTCTCTTAAATAAAAACACATTACTGTTTTTACATTGAAAGGAATCTGTCACTAAATGTTTCTATTTATTGTATTTTATAAAATTTATTTACATCCAATACCCATAGAGCTTATAAAATATATTTTAAATTTAATACAATTATAACTCAACAAGCATTTCAAGTTGCTACTGGAATCAAGTCACTATTGGTAAAAGAATGGAATACATTACAAGCTAGAAAATGTACTGAAGGACACTGAAAATGTAGACAAAATCTTAATTCCAATTATTTAGGCCTAAATTGTTTAAACTCATCAAGATCACATTATACATAGGAACTTACTAAGAAATGGACAATCTTAGTAACAAAGCAATAAATATACGAAATACGTTGATACAATAGATATAATACAAAGTTAGTAAAACAGTATAGCTTACAAATATAATTGGTGAAAGATAATTAATTTTTAAAAGCTTTCAGAAAAATATCTCAAAATTCACCTTATATTAAATTTGTGTTTATTGTTTCTTTAATCGTCCAGGAAAACTATTTAATATCTATTTTTAAAGGGGGATTTAGGAGCATTATTTTTAATCATAGAGATCATAATTTTAAAATTGCATACAATAGAAAGAGTATTACCACCATCAAAGTATTACTCCTTTATTGTTATGAAAGTTCCACTTACTTTTTAAATAATAGTAATATTTACTAATATCTGTATTGTACACAAAATAAACATGTTAACTTTTAAAATATTCACCAATTTCTCGTGTGAATTGATAAGAATGTGGGAGGAGAAGAAGGCTTCAATGAATATTACTTCCCCCATCACTCAAATTAAGTAACGGTTATTCTAGATGATGCATATCCTCTCCCATCAACTAAGTGATCTTGAGAATATTTATACAACAAAGCCATCTATGGATTCTACTGTGTATCAAGACATACATGTCTGAATTGTTAGGAAATGTCACTGACACGCATCACACCAACACTAGGTAACACATATTTGAGCTAAATAAAACATATGCATTGTATCATATATATTTATTATTTATTTATAGAGATTTTAGTAAATTCAAAGCATTATCAATGCTTTTTTCACCCACGTATAAAATAATTTTTGAAAACAAAGAATCCTCGTCTGAGAGTGGATGAATGCAAATTTGGAATCTTCATTTTTTACTTCACTGTGTCAGATGACTGACAACTGTTATTTTGTATTTAAATCAAACATGGCTGCTCTGACTCAGAATTTGTAGTTGTTATATCTGTTATGCTTTCGTATAAACATATGTATAATGTAATTTTGTGATTTTGTACTCAAAATGTTATGAACTACAATATTGTTAAATTTTTTAAATAAGATTTTCATTGAAATGTTCATTTTTGAATTGACCTGAACTAAAATGTGAATGATTTATGTAAGGATTAAATTTAACCAACACTTGCATTGTATTGTATTATAATGAATTTATATGTTCAAAAATTTTCATTCCATGTGTACATTGTTAGCACTAATACTTACAATAAGTTCCAATGACCAGTTTTTCCAATGATTGTCAGGTTTTTGGTTGTGCTGTGATACCTCTTGGTATTGACAATGATATAAAATTATTACTTATTTTGCTATTAGTAATTCCATAGAATTAAAATTTAGAAACTTTTTGTAAGTTTTACTGTTAAGAGACAGTGTACACTGGGTTCACATCCCAATCGTCACATTATTCAAATTAGTCTAATTCAGAATAGTTCTTCCGAATTGCCACTCTGTTCAAGGTCTACCCCAGAACTGAGTAAATGTAGAAAACAATAAAGACTATATTCATCATTATTGTACTAGTGTCTGCTAGGCTAACAGAAACACAGGACAAACTAATAGAAACTCTCAAAACTGACCGCACTATGTTCTGTGTTTACCCAGCGGGGATCACTTCTGGCTGGTTTATATCTTCCAGTTGAACCTACCACTGGGCACAGCAAAAACTGATGTATCATTTAAATCTGGGCAACCTTATGAATGTCCAAGAGCGGCAGATCACTAACCACAAATGTCAAGATTCTGGGGTGCAAGTGTAGTTGGATAGGTCTACGTATTCTACTGTGGGAGATGACTGTTGGAGTTGGTGGGGTTCGTTCCCTAACTATCAGAGGATCTTGCTAGCCTCAACAAGGGTGTGCCACCCCCTGCCTGCTTTGACTGAGGAGGCTGGTTCAGAGCTGGCCTCCTTTTCTTCCGGAGTGACATGACCTTGAGATTAGTGCCCTAATTCTTCTTCATGGATCTCGATAGGAGGCGGTCCCTAACCCCTAACCTTACCCATCCTGAATATCCTGTCACACTCCCTCCGGAAGCAGCGCTAAGGTCCTTGTAGGACTAAGTGCAATTTTTAAGCTTCTTGTCCTAAGAGAACAAAAAAAGTTCTGTGTTTGCTTTGGTGATAATAGTTTCATGGTCAGCCTCTAGAGTGCAGTAACAACTAAACAGTGCTACGGTTGAGTGCTTGTAGTACAAACAATCACCGATAGGGTATCTTATTTATCGGTTTACAGGTGTCAGATATTACGTAATTGGACAGCTATTGGAAACAAGTGTACACGGTCTTGGCAGTCAAAGAGTGAACATGCTTACTAACGCAGCTTACACAAAATGACTGTTCCACGTCTTCCAATATTAGTCACTTGCGCTGACTGGTAGTCACATGTTTGTAGTATACATTTATTTCAGTACTGTTATTAAAAACAAAACCACCAGAATGAACATGAGTATAAGACAGTGTGATTAATTTTAATAGACATACCTTTTCCCCCCCTTTGACTGAGAAAGTGACTCCCTTGAGCACAAGTTCCAGTCCCTCTCGATATCGTACTTGGTAGTTCTTGAAGTCCACTTGTCCCTTGTCCGGCCAAGACGCTGGTGGTCCAGGACTCACCTCCCATGCTGCTTCCTACAAATGACATCATTATCATAACTTGTAATCATATGATGCATTTATTGGCTTTATTATTCAGTTATTTAGCAAAATTATAAATTTACGCATGCAGAAAATAATGTAATCTATAACATTATTCTAAATTATTAAATAACGTAATAAAAAAAAAACGGAGCTTTATTGTTTATTATCCCATACTAGTTTAGAAATCATGTGTTTGGTATTCCACCAAAAGTTTACAGCAAATTTAAATAAATACAACACAAAAAATAATATATTCAGAGGTTTACAGGCCTACAACCAGTGTTCTCAGAAACTGAAGTTCATTAATAGAGTAATAAATTCATTGTTAATGTAATTTAGTTGTAGTTTACATTACTTGTGCACAATATGAATGAAGATATTTTATCATGTGAAGGAAGATAAAATAGAAATACAAAGGCTGTCCAGAAGCAGATGTGTTTTTGCTCGTAGCTGCTAGATGTGGGGTAGCACAGATATTTTGGTGTCTGATTGCTTCCCAATCATTCAGCTGTGCTAGTTTGAGGTTCCACCATTTCTACAATTGAACAGTGTAAGTTTGAAATGATGCCTCAATTGCGAACAATGGGAGTTGAAGGGTGTTATCATTAATAAGATCTTTGTTCACAAAAATATCATAAAACAATAGAAATTTATTGAAAAGCAAGTAAATTGTTTAATTACTGATAGGTGTGCTGTGCTAATGATGCATAACATTTTTAAATTGCCCAAATATATGTGCACAATGAAAAGCAAAGTGAACGACCACCAACCATTCTTTAGGATTTATTAAATATTCACAAGAGACTATGAGAGACGATGAAGTGTTACTAAAATACAGTAAATTTTATATGTATGTTACTGTATTTTTTATTCAGTTAGAGTCATTATTAGTATTTATTTTTTACTAGATTTGATTTGAAAAGCAATTGTTAAATTGAAATATGTTTTCAATAATAAAGGTATTTTTATTTATTATTTATTGAGAACATTTAAAAACACATACTAATTTACAATAACAAAGCATTTCTTATGTTTAAACAAACTTCATAAAGTTTGTTGAGTGAAATAATTACCTATAAATTAAATATTGGAATTACTGTTCGAGATGGGTCCTGAAAGTTTTTAACCTCAGCGAATGGTTGCTGGACTGTTTACAAGAACAGGCCTGACTCTGAATATTCAAGGCCAATCACTCTTAAATAGAATCTTTGGATTATTTCAAGAGGGAAGACGTGTTTTCCGCATCTGCCATACAATTCAATCTGCTTTATCCATTGTTTCCAGCAATAAAAATGTGACTCGCAATACAACACTTAACAATGTAGTGGAACTTCACCAGGCATGACCACAGACAGCAGCATGTTAGTGCTGATGCTGTATTCTATGGCAGAAAGCAGTAGTTAGCTGTTGCAAATCTATCAAGTCGTGCTAAGTTTCTTTAATTACAGTTTGTGTTAAAACTTTTGCTTGCTTGTAATCTTCAAAATTGTTGGAAAATAATCTCCACATTAAGAAGTCACATTCAGTTATTAATACTGGTAAATGGTCTCTTCGCACAGTTTCCATGTTCAAAATATTCATTTTTATATGTTATATTTAAAATAGTTTTAAATATAATTTTCATCTAAAAAAGCAATTTATTTTACTAATTCAGATTTGGATTCATTGCTACTTCTTGTGAACACAAAGTAATGAGTTTCCAGAACGTCAATACTCCCTCAATTAGCTAAGTGTAGGTTTCAAACAACTATAAAGAATTTTGTTCCAATAATTAGCTTTTTTATATCAAAATGCAATTTAATTTCTGAGCAACTCCTGTAATAATACATATTTTTAAGTTTCTTATTGTTCTTTTGTGAACCAATAATAATTATGTTTATTTACACTCTTTATAAGATTTTTCTTTGGAAGTCATAAGTTATTTATTCTTTATCATATATTACGAACTTATAAGCTATAATCTTGTATACATTGATAAGCTGTAAAATTAAAAGGTGCACAACTCAAACAATGAAGAACGGTCTCTTACTCTAACAAAATAATATTTAATTAACTATATAACAATTATTGAATCTTTTGTATGGATGTTTTTCTAATTTATCAATACACATGAACATAAAAATACGTTAAGTTATTTATTCATTTATTGGTCTTAAACTAAATCGAGACTTCTGGAATTTAATGTTTTTGTGATAATTTTTGTATTTATCTAAACGTTTACTAATATTTTAAAGTTTTTAATCATTTATGTATGTTTTGTTGCTGAAACACGAGAATTTAAGTCTTTGACATAAACAAGAAATAACTAAAATCCCAGCATGGATCCCTGGGGGCCACCGTACTTCAAAAACTGCTTCCAGGCCAGTTATAGTACAAACATGCTTTTCATTTTTGATTACTATGACATGATTAAAAAAATTAATTGGTACAATCTCGTATATGACAACTTTATGATAGATCACTGATGTGCATACACAATCTAGAGTCCTGCTCAGTCACATGATTTGGGCTGAGCAAAAACTTTATCCTACAAGGCTTGAGAGATATCTCTTACTAGTTGTCCAAGGCTTGAAAGACATCTCTTACCAACTTGTCCAACACTTGAGATATAGATAGAATTTTCTTAAACAAGAATTGCATTGCATTTAAGAGGTTACAGGTTTCAAAATATGCACAAACTTGGTTGTAGACTAAAACCTATAACGATTTATTTAAAATTAGAACTGGAATAGAAAGATTCTGGAAACATTATAAGTCTTTAGTAGTATTGTGTATTTATTAGTGAGAAGACCTTGAATTGAGTAAATATAATGACATTTTACAGGCATACAATATAGTTATCAGAATATTGTTGTTATTCTTGGTGTCTAGAAATATGTAAATTTGTAAAACAAATATGATAATTGTTGTTTGTTAAAAATAATAATACTCAATTAGGACGATTATTCTAAAACCTTTCCATCTTCAAAGATTGTATTTTGTTGTCTAGACTGATATCCAAGAACACAAGGTTTACCTGGGGAGTTTCTCCATACTCCTTTATTCTTTCAACAGCTACAATATTGGTCTCCACATCTGATGTCATCCGCACCAACCAGTTTAGAGTTTGTGTGATCTAAAACATAATGAGCAACGTTAGTTTTATTTGAACCGATTTGGATTGAATACGAGTATATAGGGTGTTCATAAAATGTGGGAAAATATTTGGGACATAGTTAACACTCAAAGCTGGACCTAAGGCATGTTGTCATCCATAGATTGCTGGGAGTTTTGAGGGTTTCTTAAAAATTCATAACTCAGAAACTAGTTAAGGTAGAAAAAAGATACTTACATTGCTATTTTTGTCTTTTCTGTGAGGTAGAATTTATATTTTTGATTACTATACGTATACAATAATTTGATAGATCTTTTCTGTAAAGAAATTCACAGACAATGTTTTTATACAAAGAAAGCAAACCATTTCTTTTCACAATAATTTGTAAACACTTATTATTACACAAAAGAGTATAACGACATATAAGTACAATCTTATTAAAGTTGGGACTTTTTTGTGAAAGCATGACTAAGACAGGCTGAACAGGCCATCTTGATGGATGAAAATAATTAAGAAAATGCAAGTCAACAGCTATAGCTTTATAAACAAGCTGATTTACTACAGAATGCATAATCTAGTGCAGAATTGTGTTACTAACAATAAAATTGACATCTAATTATGCAACATGCCATTATGACTTAGAATTAGCGATTACATAATACGCTAAAATTAAAAACATTGATGTGTAAAATTATAGGATCTGCACTTGCAGTATTAAACAGATGGAAATAAACAAAAAAATTCTTATAAATCTATGGTCTATTTCACTTTGTTTAGTGTCTGCCTGTATTTTTAATTTGAAAATCATAAATTATGGTGTTGTAATTAGGAATGTTTGGATGTCTTAATGAGATGTTACTTTCTGCTGAAAGAAAAATCTATCGCTAATAGTTTCAAAATGACGGTCTTTTAAAAATTGTAAAGCAAAATTTCATGAAAATTACTATACTACGATGAAAAACAGTAGAACAATGCAATTATAAACTTCAAGACCAAATGAACTGATAGCTATATGCTAAGAAAACTTCTCAATCCTAAATATTACTTACCTGAAGAGCATAACTGATTGACAGACCAACCAATCCGGGGTTCATTGTGTCTCGACCGAGCACAGCAAACAAGGCAGAGAAGAAAATAATAAGATTTCCGACAGTCTCAAGCCTTACTGCTAACCACCTGCAAGAATAGCACAGCTGATAACATGCGTATCGAAAAAAAATAATAAGAGTGCCGACAGTCAGAAAAATAGATAGTCTGTTATGATTTTTAATGATAAAAGGGTCAACTCATTTTTGAAACAAATGATATTAAACTAGCAAATAGTTCAATATATCATGCCACATTTTCTTAGAGCTACATTGGAGAATGGCTGAAAATCATTTTGTGAACGAACCTTCATTTTATCATAGGCAAGATCAAGTTTGATAATGGAGCATATTCATCAATGGGATTTGACTAAGCACTAGAGAAACCTAACTCTCAGAGGGGTCTTGATAACGAAATGTGTAAATGGTTTAACCCATTGCGGATCACTGACGAGCTAGGCTCGTCATGCAGCGGCCGGGCCTAACGGCGATGACGAGCTCAGGTTGCTAAAGCGGTCTGCTTTTAAGTTTCCCTCCAAATAGTTCTATTAATGACTGATAGATCGGGCGATCGTCTTCACTTATTAACTAAGAGTGTTTAACAACGGTCTACGTTTAGAGTTTTCAAAAGTTTTATAAATATCCTACAGATCGCAGTTGTATGTCGAAGTTGAAAAATCATTCATAAGAATTTACTCTCTACTTTTTAGCGCTTCTGATTGGGTGTTTTCCTCAGTTGTTATTGTAATACTTTTGAGGTTAGTGACACAGAACTAAACGACGCAGACGTACATGTTGGCGGGTTTAGTCTAGACAATGGCCTGGATGTTGTAATCGCTTCGCCTGAGCTGCTTTATTTAGACATCATCCCTGTTACCCCGGAACCTTGCTCGCGTGTTATCGTTCCTACATCACGGATACCCCAGCAGGCCCATGTTCCATCTGAACGAATACCTTCACAGCTCAATTTTCTAGTATACAATAGCGAGCGATACTCTGGTGCACCATTGCTGTTCGTGCGGCCGCTGACCGTAAATTAATTCGTGCCCCCTGGTGCCCGCGTGCCAAAACAATACGATCCGCAATGGGTTAAATAAAATGTTAAACTTATACATAGGTATGTTATACATGTTATGTTATATTACCCCTATGATAGAAAAGCCATCGTGGTATAAGAATATTTGTATTCCTATTATGTAGATGACAGTCAAGAATGCTAATCATATGTTTAAAATAGACTATCACAGTTTTTCAACATAGGTAATTTATCATGCCTTATAATTGCTAAGCATCTGTAAGAATAGCACTTATCTGTTAAGGGTCTTTTACTGTATTCCTTTAAAAATTTCAGCATGTTAAATGAAGCACGTTTAAAATAAAATTACAGGGGTACAAAAATGTTTCACTTTTTACTCATTCTATCTACAGTAACAATATTTACAATTTAAATACTGAGTTTACAAATATAAATCATTGACAATCGTTTAATTATAAAATGGATGTCTCCTGATAAAACATCTTACAAAGTAATATTTAATATCAATTGATTTACTTGTTTAATTATTATGTACAATGAGGTATTGCTACTGTTAAACTGTCCTTAGATTTATTTAAAATCAAATAGAATCAGACTAATAAAATGTCTCACCTGTTAGAGATTAAGCTGGGGAACAGGCACACTTGGTTGAAATCCACTTTATCCTCTGATTCTTTAATAAATCTATGTTGAACTCCATAAGCACGTATTGAAACAGCACCTGAAAGTTTATGTTAGTCACTTTATACAAACAAAAATCTAAAAAAAGTATACCTATATCAATTGTAATAGAAGCAGTTAGATTGATTAAAACCTTATTTTATAAAATTCGTCATGTGTTTCAGAACTCACCCTACCTCTTTTTTTTTGAAGGGAAACAGTTACAACAATCTCTAGAGTGATTTGGACGTATTCTAATATTATTGAAGAATTTATTGAGCAATGTGATTTTTGGGTTACCTATTACACAGATGTAAATAAAAATCTGCAATTTACAAATCGACTCGTGTACAATATAGGAGTTTTTATGTTCTTTAAAAATAATTTATGTGTACAGTACATTAACTTAGGCTTTAAGAGCGAAATATATGAATCCTTAAACTTCAAACTACATTGCAATTTAAAAACTGAAACATTTCACATCACCGAATAAAGTGATTTTACACAGTATCACTGAAACACTGTTCACAGCACAATCTGGTAGACAGGTTGAAGAACTACCATTAGTGGTACAGTGCATCACTAGTGAATTCTGTTAATCGGTCCTGCAGTCATTTATCTCAGTGAGACATCTGGGTTTCAATTGTCTTTGTTTGAAGAACTACCACAAATTAGACAGTGCATCACTAGTGAGTTCTGTTAACTAGTCCTAAAGTTATGTATCTCAGTGAGACATCAGGATTTCAATTGTCTATGCTCTACCTACTTAAACAAAAATGCATTACTATTTTTAAAATGAACTAGTTAAATTTAGAAATTGTTCTCTACAATATTAACAAACTTGTACAAAACAGAAAATAACAAGAATGAATACCTGTAACACTTTCACCAAAGTGTGAATATATAGGAGAACGGGAGACTGACTCTAGTCTCTTTAATTGTCTTGATGTGGCGACGTAGAAACGCTGAAAATGAACAGAATATGTAAAGACTATGAAAATAACAATAATTGGAAAACTATTATTATATCTAATTTTACACTAAATTGCATTAAAATAAAATTGCGAGTAAATAATATGGAAAAGCCATTTCAATGAGCTGAAGCCAACTTGCAGTGTACAAGCACAAAACTTAGTTTATCAAATCAGAGAAATCTTCCCTAAAGAATAAATTAATCATCAGACACATTGTTTTGGTGGAGATAAAATTTGAGAAGATTAAGTATTAAAAATATGAAATGAAACATTTTTCTATAGGTTACGTTCTTTTTAGCTTTATATATATATTCCCTTTAGTCAAAACTTGTAAAGAAACTTACATACTACTAATACAAGTTTCCAGCTATGAATGCATAAATGTTACAGTTTAAATTTCAAAATTAAGTTGTGCTAGTACTAAAAAGGACAAACTATGGGAAAGAGAATGACACCAGTACTATTTTCATTGTGCAGAGATTTAGTTTCTATATGGTGAAACAGTAATGTGAGGTTATTTGTTAATAACCAGATGTAGTTCTCCACAAAATCCCAGATATGCAACAAAATAGACAACTCCATTAAGAGCCGTTGTAGTGACATAACCCTGAATTTTATTCCATAAGAACAAGGTTAGACCTCAAAACATTTTGAGACTTTGGTAGGCAAGACCTTGTTCTATAAGAACAAGGTAAGATTTGGTAGTCATTTACGGTTGATGTCTCCTTTTAAAGATATAATAAATTATTACACATCCAAACATTCTTTCATCTAATAAATTGTTTATTTTATAAGCATTTAAGCAATATGGTATAAAAGTTTAAGATTTTTTTCTAAAAACCAAAAACTATAAAAAATTAATAACACTTTAGCATACGAATAAATTACGTCTTTATACAAGGCATCTACCATAACTCTTCAACAAAAATTAAAAGCATAAAAGTGTTTGATATTCAACATTGTTCTTATGGAGCCACAACCGAACCAGTAACCAGTACAGCCGGCCCTTAAAACAATGTTCTACTATCCAGAGCCCACTTGCCTGGACAATAACAACTTCTGGATTAAATTTGAATTCTACATTTACAAATTTATCTTTAAGCAAATGGCCTTCGCCTTTGTGACTTTTACTATTCCCACAGTCAAAGTTCAACAGAGAGTACACAGTTAAGATATTGGGGATATTCAACAAAATATAACAACATATTAAGTTTTCAAAAGCAAGGCTTCGAAATCAGCAATGGAAACTCTGATGTATCAGAAGGGAATTACTTAAAATGGTCATATGTTTCTGAACCAAAAATCAGACCGATTCAACAAGTTTATAGCAATTACTTCCTGATACTTTCTTAATAAATCTCACAACAGGTACAGTAAAATCTCAAACTGTGTACGATTATTTCTACGAGTATTGTGTACCCAGTTACTGCAACTATAACACCAACATACCTGTACAAAGAAGTAGAGGATCCCAATAGGCAAAATGATGATTACAAAGATGGGAGTTGTGTAGCTGATAACTGTCAATGTTGCTATTACCTAAACAATGATTATGTCAGAATAAAGTTAATACGAGCTGCAATTAGAATAACATTAGACACTACATTACCAACTATACTTAGTACCCTACTATTAAACGTTTATTTAGTTTTTTGGTATATTCTAATAAACGCTTTTTAAAACATAATCTTCAAGCAAAATGTTGGTGACAATGACAAAAGCTGTATTATACAGCAATTTGTTTAAATTTTCTGAAATCTAAATAAGTTATATTCATTTATTTATTTCCTAAATCAAAATTGTATACATAATATTGCTTTTATGACATAGAATTGATAGTCACATTATTATATATCAGTTACAGTGATGGCTCCTAACAGAAATAATGACTAGACAAAATAGCTTAATAGCTTATGAAAAATTACCAATGTTGCGAAAGTTTTAAGAAAACAATAGAAAGAGGTTATATGTATAATTCATTTAAAAATTTGGTTGGGCATTTTTATTTAATGTTTATTATTTATTATTTAATAAACATTTAAATCCAAAAACACATTTGTAATGTACATAGTATTATTTTCTAAACAGACACTTGAGGAACATTATACTTAAAAATGTATAGATCGTACAGGGTGGAGCGCGGTAATTTGCTTATTTGCACTGCAGGCTGTGGCGGCACTGTTGGTCGAAGAGAGGGGGGAGTGGGCGTGGCTTATAGTGGCTGATGGGAGATTTGTATTCCTCCGCGTTCCAGTTGCCATCATGCAGTGGACACGAGAGGAGAGGTCGTTTTGTGTTGAAGCGTATTTTTCAAATGCCCACTCGATCATTGCAGTGCAGCGTGCTTTTCGTTTACGATTCGCTGTTCCCCCACGCAGACGTGTTCCTGGTCGGCAATCAGTTGTAAATTGGGTAACTGCATTCAGAACAGCAGGGAATGTATCATGTGTACGAAGGGGACCTCAGAGAAGGATTACAACACCGGAAAACATCGATAGAGTTAGAGCAGCAGTACTGCAATCTCCAAAACGCTCTGCTCGAAAGCAATCACTTGCTCTTGGCATTTCAAGACATTCTATCCACCGGATTCTTCATGATGAACTGAGATTTCACCCGTATAAAATGTGCGTGGTCCATCAATTGTCAGCACGGGACTATTTGACACGGCGTACTTTTTGTGAAGACATGCTTGCAACTATACCGCGTGACGCAATTGTGTTCTTTTCTGATGAGGCACATTTTCACCTCAGTGGGTGTGTCAACAAGCAAAACATGCGCTACTGGAGTGAAACAAACCCCAGAGAAGTCCACCAGAGACCTCTGCATTCGGACCGCGTCACTGTGTGGTGCGCCATATCACGAGTAGGCATCATTGGCCCTTACTTTTTTCAAGATAACCGTCGTGCCATAACTGTGAACTCCGAACGGTACTTGACTATGATACAGAATTTTTTTCAGCCGGCTCTTGAGGCAATGCAATTAGAGGATACATGGTTCCAACAGGATGGTGCCACTGCACACACAGCGAGGGTTACCATGAATTGTTTGAGGCAAATGTTTCCTGGGCGGCTTATCTCTTTGAGGGGCGATGTGAACTGGCCGGCACGCTCACCAGACTTAGCCCCATGCGATTTTTTTCCTTTGGGGCTACCTGAAGTCGAAGGTGTATATCAACCGTCCCAAACACCTTGGAAGACCTAAGGAACAATATTGAGGCTGAAATTGGCAGAATACCAGTCGACATGCTTGTTAGAGTTAATGAAAACTTCAGAAAACGTATGCAGCAGTGTGTGGATGCCGAAGGTCGACATTTGCCGGATACATTATTTAAAACCATGTAATTTAAAAATTCCCTTACTGTTCAATATAATTAAAATAAAAAATAATTTTTTCTAAGGTTCATAATTTTTTTTATTTCATTTCCAAATCAGCAAATTACCGCGCTCCACCCTGTACAATACATCATACACTACTTGATAACATACAACGTGTACTTACTTAGTGGTCACACTACCGCCTTATCTATCTCATTCCTTTATTACTGGCTAACTATAAGGCATAACCTAGATATTTGATGTGTGTTGTTTAGAATAGTTTTACAAGATTCTTTTGAAAAATCATAGTTTTATTTTTTTGTTGAAATTACTAGATACATGACTACATAAGATCCTAACATTTAAATCGCTTACTTTCATATCATCTTTCATGTGCCATCAATTTTTCCCAAAAAAGTTATTTTCTTTCCTACTTTCAACTTGTACATCTAATGACTTTTGGGTTCTCTTTCTGTTACTTTATAACTGTATACCTTAGCAAATTAAAATATGACTTTCACAACATGATTATATTTTACTCATAAATATATGTACGTGTTAACAACAATAAGAATCTCCTCAATAAAACACTCAGATTTTCAAGTATAAAATAAATAATAATTAAAACAGAGTCTATGATGATTTTGAAAATTAAGTCATGTCTGCTATCATTCTGTCTCTTCATTGATTATTCAACAAATAACACTAGTAGTCTGAGCTTTGCTACTGTTCCATTGCATGACTTGCACTTGCCACTTCATCTACTGATTTAGTGATGAGTCTGACACTATTCCATGTATGATAATTAAGAAATCCGTTTTTAAAAAACTATAATGAGATGTATTTTTAGATTTATAATAAAAGACAGACGTGTGACCATAAATAATCTCCCATCAACTTTAAATGAAAAATTACCTAAAACAAGATTTTACTAACTAATCTAACCACATCTAGCCTACTGCATTCACATATCCATGCAACAAAGTGGACAATAACAGATCAGCCAGTATAATGCAAATCTGTAATATGCATTCTTTACTACAATGTCTATGATGAAATACAAAATATGAGAAACTAATATTAATAAGAATCAAATTAATATAAGTTGATTACTGCATGCAGCAATATTTTTCAATAACAAAATGCACACAACATGCAGTTAAATATTCATAGACTAACAAGACGATGATACTAAATCATAATCTATGATGGGTTAGAATCATAAAAAAGTTTTGTCATCAGAGATAAAGCTAATATATTAACAGTAAGTAATAATGTAAAATACCATGTATCGAAGAACTTGACATAACGTAACGCAAGAGTTATCGCATAGACAAACAGAATGACTGCCTTTCGATGTTTTAACCACAAAAACAATACAATTCTTCAAGTCTCTAAAATCTTCCTATCGAGTTATTGCACAAACAGACTGGCGATTTAAGGAGTCAAATCTGTGACCACGTCAGATTTCAGACGCTGCAGAAGGTGAAATGGAGCTGAATTCAACATTCGTACTCACTGTATGTTTGTCCTTTTTCGATCTTATGACCTGTGTGGTGTTCTTGCTTATACCAAAAAGACAGCATTGGCATAACGACACAGAATGTGGTAGATAAAAGATCAAATTTAATGGTAAGTTATAAAACAAGTAATTTAATCACGAATAATAATCACATCCTAAGTAATGTCCTAAGAAACTAAAAATTATCTTTTTTACTACAATTTTTTTTAGTCTTTTATCAATTTTTAGTTTAAATTATATATTCTTATGGATTTTCAAAACAGCACCTTTTAAGTATGTACTTCCTTTGTGACAAAAATTTTGAATTAAAATTATACTTGCTTTATTTTTTTCATAACCAAAAGTGAGCATCACAGGCTGAATTTTAAAAATCAAATAAAATGTTAGACGAGTTAGACACTCATCCAAGAACATTTTGGACACAGAACTTCATTAGAGTAAAATTACAAAATGCAAGTGAATTTTATAAAAACTAAAATCATATAATTAATTTATAAATAATCTAGCAGTGCCTGCAGAAAAAGCAAATGCCCAAAGTCTTTACTTTTCTCTTGTCAAGAACATAATAGCTTGATTGTACAATCACATTCAACTACATCGCTCACTGCTAGGTTGCACTACTGATAAGAACATTTTGTTTTTAATTTCATATACAAGCGATATATGGTATATGCTGTAATATACTTGTATCAATTTATCATTAAGAGTTAGAAAAGGCATAGCGCAACTCATGGAAAATGTGATGCGCTGTATTTTTTTCTCTCAGAGGAAAGTACAGCACATTTATTTGCACCAGAGTTCCAACTGCTTACAGTTAAACATTTTTATAAAATCTTTATGAAGTGATAAAAATTCTTTAATTTGTTAATACAAATGTGGAAATTACTATATTATTATAAATCAAATACTAATATCAAATCACTAAATCAAATATATACAGTGTGAGTTAAAAGTATAAATACACTTTCTTTAGTTTTTGACCGATAAAGATGGAGGGATGGAACTCTGACACCTTTCTAGGAAATATAGGTGAACTTTTTAGTCAATGTTACAACTGTGTTACCCATTTCCCCAAAATGGGATTTTGGATGAGTGGCTCAAAATCTTTATATGTAAAGACCCATTAAGTGACATCTCATTTGAAAGATCTTGATAAAAGAAAAAGAACAGTGGATACTAGAGCTTTCTATCTCAATTCAGTACAAAATGGCAGCTCATTGAAATTTATTAAGTTAAAAGCACAGATGGATAGTGCTCAACCTCCACTGGACAAAGATAGAAAAATGAAATTCAGAACATCCCTCTAGGAAGCAAAATCAAATCATTTCCCCAAGATACTCTGTGTGGGAACATATTTAAAACAACATCTATAAAACAAAACCCCAGAACATTAATGACCATAGTAGCGGAAATTCAAAAATTCCTGCATGAATCCAGCATGCCGTTTCAACTTTATACAACAGGCTTGGACATTGTCAAACTCTCCTGGAACAGCAGTTTGAACATCTGATATAAAAAACACAGGTTAGTACATTTTAGCTGTTTTATTGCTTAACGTAATATTAATTACTAGTGCTACTGTAACTTTACATTACAAAAATTTAAACTGCACACTATAAAAAACCAATCTTGGGGAAATGTTTTGATTTTGCTTCCTAGAGGAGTGTTCTGAGTTTAATTTTTCTATCTTTGTCCAGTGAAGGTTGAGCACGATTCATCCGTGCTTTTTATTTAATTAATTTCAATGAGCTGCCATTTTGTACTGGGTTGAGATAGAAAGCTCCAGTTACCACTGTTCTTCTTTTATCAAGAATTTTCAAATAAGGTGTCACTTAATCGGTCTTTACATTTAAACATTTTGAGCCACCCTCCCAAAATCCCATCTTGGAGAAATGGGTAACACAGCTGTAAGTGACTAAAAAGTTCACTCCTTTCTTAAATATTTTGCCAGGCTAGTAATCCACTGTTAAAACTGTGTTACACTTTACATAATGTGACTTCTTAGTAAAATAGAAAATTAAATACAAATACATTAGTTATTCATAAATACTAGCAGTTACCCATGACTTCACATGCAATTTTGTAGGCTTTTCACATATAAACACTTCTAGTTCGAGTGAATTATATTTCCGATGCCAATGTTGAGTGTGCCTTGTTGCCAAAATCAAGAAAATATGTGAAAAAGTGAATATTTATGGCACTTTTAATTTATTCCGGTCTTACTATTTTTGTCCCATAGTTGATTTTGCCTTGTTTCTCCGGTATATATATATATATTACAGCTTCAGGCTGTATACACATAAGCAGGTCTGAGTAACCTACTTCACTCGAAAAAGAACTAAGATTGGTTTTTTAACACTGTTTAAATTTACAATAAAAGTTAGATGGTAACTTTGTCTTCAATATTTGCATTACGGTACTGACAAGCACACCTTACTTTATATTTGCTAAAATGTACTAATAGTAAATTTGTACTAAAACTTTTTATTTTCTTATCTGGATATGTTTTTATTTAACACTCAACAGTGGTTGCAGAAAAGATTGAAATAAGAAGTGTTGTTACTTTCAAGCCTACTCTATGCTTTCAGGACTATAAATATGAACAAATTGAAAATAATGGTTAACTTAATTAAACATATGGTTAGCTGTCATAAAACATGTGTACACAAAATAGTTGATTACATTTAGCAGCCTCTTTCAATTAATAATATTTATTTGATGTAATCCAACTTTAAAGATCAAGATGGGATTTTTAGCAACTTCAGGGACCAATGGGACATAGTTTGAATGATTTTCAAAATAAGAATAGACCTACAAGTTAACCAGAGATGCTAAGAATGCCCATGTCAAATTTCAGTACAATCGATCCAGTAGTTTTTACGTGATTGAGTAACACACACGACACACAGAAACCATTAGATTATTATATAATAGTATAGATATAAATAAC
This sequence comes from Homalodisca vitripennis, assembly GCF_021130785.1. NCBI lineage: Eukaryota > Metazoa > Arthropoda > Insecta > Hemiptera > Cicadellidae > Homalodisca > Homalodisca vitripennis. The sequence goes on along the minus strand of NC_060209.1, from coordinate 45,476,786 downwards.
ACAAGTTATGAAAAATGTAGTAATGGTAATTGTTATAGTTTTAATAATCATCACATTTCATGCAATAGTTATTAATGCAACCAAATGCACGATCTATCTTGAAAGTCAGCATGACAAATACATTATTGAGATCATATACAAACAAATTAGAGAATATATAGAGAAGACTTGCTACAAGATGGAGTGTGTCACTAAATTTCTTGGCTCCATCTGAATGGATTTGTCTTAATTAACTAAGATTACATAAGCTTCAGTCATTTATTGACTTTAAATTTATAAGTAAAAGACACCAGTAACTCCTATATTGATGTCACTAGATTCAATTTAAGTTATGCAGGCTAATATTGCACATCTTCTCTATATTTAATGAATATATTCTATTAAATTATAGCTTAACACGTTCGCTGCTAAAAATCCCTAAATAGAGTTCTGTATATGCTGAAATGTTTTTAATATATTTTTACTTACTTTTGGATGAAATATGATAGAAATATATGAAAATTACTCATTAGTCACAAAAATTATCACTCTCTACCATTGTGGTTACCGCTAGCTCCTGAGGACAGTCTTCCTTGCCAGCTGGTAACTCTAGTTACCGCTTTGCACTAGGGAAGACCCTTTTATGGCAGTGGGAATATTCCAAATGAATACATCGTAGCTAAGTGAACTGTATTTTATTCGTTTTAGATAAATATAAACAATATTTATACGTAAGTGTGTAAACCAAAACGAATGTAAAACAAATGTGAAAAAGTTTATATACATCTCCGCTAACTCACTCAAATTCAGTTATTATTTACAAATATGTGGTGAGTAATTATAATAAAATGTATTTAAATGTTTACTTTAAATTATTATAGTTTAGAAAAAATACTGTAGTACATAAGTTTATAAAAATGAAGAAAAAAGGAGAAATAAGTTAACTAAAATAAAATATTGATACAAATGTGTATATACATCCTAACCAACCCACCGAAAAGTCATTTATTATTTACAAATACACCTAGAACTTGGTTGTTGTACACCACTTGGTCCCAGGGGAACATCCATTGTGTTGCACAATCACTTACTACTATAAAAACTTAAATAATCATGAAAAAGTCTAATGTGAAAACGAAGTGCATAAAAATGCGGAAAAAGTACATCCCGAGGAGCGAGAAATACAATGTTGTGATAGCTCGAGTGCAGGCTGCACACTGACCTCATTTCAGAACAAAGGCTCTGTGGTAACCATAGCTACTGCGCGCTCCTGGTGCAGCATAGCACAGCCGCAGCGAACGTGTTAAGCAAAGAATGATTTGATGTCAGAAACCTTTAGATTTTAATTACGAGATATAGATAGATAAACATTATTAAATCCCCTCTACTCAGCTAATCACCATTTTTTGATGAGCCTGTAAGAAACATAATTTTTCCAAAAAAATTAATTAGGTGAGACGTACTTCAAAAAAACAGTAGAGCAAGTCAGTAATTTCCCAAGGCAACTGGTTATCGATCACATCAATGTCTTTGGCGAACCGGGAGAGGATACGCCCTATGGGGGTGGTATCAGTGAAAGCGAGAGGGGCGAAGAGAACAGCGTGTAGTATCAAGGAATGCATTTGCTGGTTGGCCATAAGCATACCCAGACGAATCAACACATCCACTCCAATCTGGACCACACCTGCACGACAGAAGGCCAGATCACACATCAAACTCCCCTCTCACATCATGTGTGAGAGAATTGTATAGCTACCAGTAAACAAGCCCAAATCAAAGCGTACACCCATGGAGTGTTGTCAAGTTTTACAAGCCATCATTATGTCATGAGGCTGTAAAATTTAAAATCCTAACATTTTTGAGTCTATGATTCTGAAACAGACACCACAAATAAAAGAAAACATAAAGCTCCATAGACAAAACTTAAAATAATATCAGGAAATCAAGTTTGTTTACAAAATAATTAACAAACATACATTGAAATTTAAATAGTAACAAAATAAAACGAAAGAAGATTATATTTTCAAACTGTAAACTTCAAATAATATTACAAATATAAATTTTCTCTATAATTAATAATACTTTCACTTTTTACAGCAAATGTATGACCTCAATTCACTGTTTTAAAAGAAGTTCCAATATATAAATATATACATATTTACAAAAAATTTATATTCCCAAGTGAGAAATCTTTTATTTATATACAAAGTGAATACATGTTATGGAATTGTACAACTAATAAGCCCCTTTCATGAAGAGTTGCTGGCCACCAGGGTACACACTTACTGACAATGTGTAAGCAAAAGCATTAAAGTTCTCAGCTGAACTCTCTTTTGAAAGTCATATTAAACAGTGCTACAATATTATAATATACAAAAAATAGCGTCAACAGTTAGAGAATGAATATATACTTTAAGACACCACATATTCTTTGGGTTCCTTTGCTATATATAACCGCAGGTTCCTTCGGTCACAACTGTCTCAAGATGCATTAACAATAATTAACAACAAAATACTAATTCTTGTATTTCTGAAATCAGCAGAAATAACCCATAAAATGTCAACAATTAGGATATAGGATAATTTTTGAATAGTGATGCTTGTCTGTACAAACTTAATTTTCAGTGATAAAGAGATTGATTGGTTGAAACAAAATAACTCCAAAAACTGGTTTACGACTCAATTTTATTTTAGTTCTGTGTTTTATTGGGTGATATTTCTGTAAAATAATAATGGAATGGCACAAATTAAGTTGTTCATACATTTGGTTTTTACATGATTGTGTTATTTTCAACTCGGCTTTGGTAACATAGCTATGGCGGGACCGGTTAATTCAATGTGAATGTTGAGTTCAGCTCTATTTCATCTTTCGCTTAGTGCAATTAACTCTGCTTCTATATTCCAGGAGTTAAGTCTGTTACATCAGATTTCAGATGCTGCACTAACTTAAAGGTAAAATGAAGCTGAACTCAACATTCACATAGGCTTTGCCGCAGCAATGAAACAGCCAAAACCACATACTTCTCTCTGCTTGAAGCTCTCCTGAGGTACAGACTAGTGTTGTGGCGTGGAACGTCAGCAACAAATCTTCAAAAATACTAACCTTACAAAAGAAGGGTGTAAGAGCCCTGGTTTGACTTGGACAAATGGAAAGCCGCAGTGAAGCATTACTCTTTACATCCAAGAAGTGGTGCTATATGTGGACAGCACAGAACTCCCCAAAAATGGAGATAACCATCAAAGCCACACAAGACATGTTGAACTTTACAATCTTCCAAATCACCATCTTCAAATATATGAAAGGAAACCATCTTTCATGGGGAGAAAAATCCACAACCAACTCCCAGCAAGAGTTGTGACTCAAGACTGAAAAACCACTGAAGACTGCAATGTAAAAGTAGATACAGAATCAACCTTTCTATTTGCTAGAAGAATACCTACAGATAGCCATTTAAACACTGTACGTCTTTCTAATTTAACTTCATCAAATTGTACAGCCACTTTCTAATTCTAAATCCGACACCATTGGTAATCTCAAAGATTATGAATAAAAATAATCTTCATTATAATTTCTACACGTCAAAACTAAGTTGAAGCTGTTGCGTTTTAAATAAAGGGTACGACTTAAGAATTACATTTTAAAGAAAAAAAAACAGCACACACCCGACTTAGAATATAAAACAAACGCTGAATGGAATACATAATTAACATAAGACATTAAGCAAATTAAGTAATACCGATTTCACCAATATGGTTGAACACACTTAATAGACAGGTTATGAAATCAGGACACAATTTAGAGATTTCCGTAACCTCACTAAATCCTTTGATAGCTTATATCATAGTCTGATAATATCCTAAATAGAAGGCTGGGTCTAAGAGATATAATCCTAATGGTTTGAAAGCCGTTTGATGTGAATATACTAAACAGAGGGAATTATGGAAGCTCTGGAAGGACACAGTTTTAACAGTAGTTCTTTTGAATGTGTATAATAAAAAAGCTGTAAAAGTTATTTGAAATGTTGTATTTACTACAGTAACTTACTTTCTGAACAACCCTTGTACTAAACAGTTTCAATACTTCACTGTTTATATGTGCAACTAATCATGCAGTTTAACAAATTTGTTTATCAATACCTATACTTTTAGTTCATTACATTTTAATTAATGAAAGTTCTTGAATTCCCATCACCGTGAAAAAAGTTAACTGTTATTTTTTATTTGGAATAGGTTGATCTGTCATGACAGCTACATTGACAAACTACAATGTGTAATAAAAAATTGAACTTTTATGTTAGAAAGCGAATTAGTTATGAATCTAATTTATTAAATAATATCAAATAGATGGATAGAAAACAAAGTATTTCAGGACATTCCCCCAGGAAATTTTTCTACAAAAGAAATCAGCTTTTAAACTTTCTCCTCATATTTTAACACCTTGTTTATTGTAAATTAAAGATTAGCTACTAGTGATAGTGAAGCAAGTGTTAAAATACAAGAAATATAAGTTGATGTAGTGGATCCCATGCAATTTGTTCCTACAAAACACATACTCTTAGGGAACATAGTTGCCACATTCTTAAAATTTCCGGAAGAGTAAAATCAGTTGTATAGGTGTCACTAGAGAGCCGGGAGAGGATACGACCAGAGGGGGTGGTGTCGAAGAAGGCGGGGAGAGCTCGTATTATCCTGGACAGCATCTCAGTGTGCAATCGCTTAGCAGCCTTCAGAGCGCCTTCAAAACCACATACGGTGCCCAAGTATACAGTCAGGGCTAGAATCAGGGCAGTTCTATTTATTTTCAACATTATTTAATATCTCAGGTCCGAAATTGGTTAAACCGCATGCAACGATAACTGTAGAAGATACACCATTTAACCAACTATAAAAGCTGTTTGATGCTACTAAACACAGCGAAAAAGAATGATAACTTTGAATAGCAAATTATCACCATAGTTATTTGTAAATTATTTAATCTAATAATTTTTAATAACCATTTGTGTGAAAACAGTTTACTTAATGTTGCGCTAATGATACATAATAATAATCTTGACAACATGTAGGTTTATAATTATTTATCTGTATAGCAGGCACATACAGAGAATATTATTCCTTATATCATACTGTACTTAGTTACAATAGTGTTGCAACAAATTGGAATTTTGGAAAGACTTGAAACAACTGCTATGGCTTTTCTGTGTCTATGTGAGTACTTTAACCAATGATGATTTTCAAGGCTGACTCCTTATTATGTATATCTTGTGTTACATTTTGCAGCACCTTTAATTAATATTTGTGTTACATCATATCTTTGGTTTGCTGAAAGACAATTGGGCACGATTCAACTATTTACTGCCAAGGGCTGAGTAGCACCAATGTTGAGGAAGAAATCCCTAGACAAAGCAAGAAAATTGAGATCCTCGAGATTAACGAATGTGCAATACTGCAGATCCAAATATGACCTGCTGAACACCCTCAATAATGATAGATCAGAGATGTCTCTACATCTCTACAGAACAGCAAACTAAATTTTTGGGCTTGACAATAGATCAAGCCCAAAAATGATGATGATGGGGGTTGATTTTTGGACCTTTCCTGGACCACTCATGTCCAACTTGCTAAGTAAAAAACTTAGCTCTGAAGTCTATGTGATTCGTAAAATGAAATGGAAAGAAAGGCTGGCGGCAGCAAAAACAGCGTATCATGCCTTGGTGGAATGCTATATCAGATAAGGCCTGATTGTGTTGGGAGGAACCTCCAAGCATAACCTCAAAAGAAAAAAGCCAAAAGAGCAATTGCCAGCCTCGCCCCAATGGAAAGCTATAGAGAGGCTTACAAAACTCTCAAAATCTTGACTGTCACTGCTTTGTATATTCATGCAGTGGTTTATTCATATTGATCACTGGAATTGCTAAGGGGCGAGAACATCTATGCATACAACACTCGAAGGGCTGCTGACTACCAACTTCCTCCTCATCATACTACTAAATACACCAAAAGACAATCTTATGCAGGGCAGAAATTCTACAATTCATAACCAGAGAACCTGAAACGCCTTCAAGGAAAAACACTTTGAAGACAACTGTACAACTGGCTTAGGAAACAACCAGTCTACACAACTCAAGATTTTCACCCAGACATAGTAAATCAAGAGTTCAATCTATTTTATTACAATCATGAATCCATTACATTTCTTGGAGACTTTGTAAATAAAGATTTTTTGATTTCTGATGTCTAACCAGGAAAGCTAACAGATCTTGTCAATAGCTATTGACCAATAACTGCTATTCTGAGCGAGTCAGCACTAATTTTAAACAAACTGGAGCCAGGTATATTTTATAATCACTGCAACCAGGTCATAGCATTAACATCTTTTACAGAGACTATGAATGAAAGGAACTTACACTATCTATTGTCTTTCATAGATTTCTCTGCACCTTACTATAATGTATAGAATTAAAAAGGTATTAATTATTAATTAAAGATAGAAAAGTAGAAGTTTTTGAGACAGGTCTAGAATGGCATTGTCTCTGTGTAATAATGTAAACAAACAGAGTAATAGAACCCAGGTTACACCTGACCTTATTGAATTTACTTCTTAGATTAGAAGCTCAATCCTAACTCCTCAGAAACAGAAGTAAGCTCCTCCTGTTTCCACCTATACAATAATACATTGGGTAACTTTAAACTTACATCTACTTGGGCGCTACTCCATGTGTAAACAATGAACGCCTACAGTATATGGGAATAACATTCAAAGACTGCAGGAAAGATAAACATGTATAATATTTTACAGCATATAACGGTTTCACCTTGGGAAACAAGTACAGATGTCCTGCATATATCAACTTTATCCCTACCACATGACTGAACAGAGTGAATATGAGAGAAGTAGGTATCCAACTCTACAGGACAACAAGGATGTCACTTTCGACAGTCGTATCCTTCCTTCCGACTGTTCTTCTCAAATCCCTTTCAGTCCGGCACAATGTTACCCTTCTGACACATAGGTTAAGAAGAGATTTTTAAATATCTTGTTTATTTTATAATATTCCTATCTTACAAAACCCTCCCATCACAGTTAAGAGACTCAAAGTCCTGAAATAATATTCCCAGTTATGTTGTAACATATTTTTGTTCAAAAACACCCAGATGAAAACGTGGTATTCATTTAGAATTGTAAATTTCTCAGAGAGAAAGGTCTTTAATGAACTTCTTCTGAAATTGCATTGCATTAGTTGATACAATTACTGGAGAAGTTGAAATGAAAACAAATAGAAGACATGAGTTATGATTGTGAAGCCTTTCCAACGATGAGCCACATCACTAATGGGTGTACTTAGTGATCCCTTTCAGGAGGAGATACCGAACTAAATTCAGTTAATAAAATAGCAGTCCGTATTGGTCTGAGGAGTTGAATTTAGTTTTGCAATAGAAAGTATATTTATCAGTATTTGTATTGTATTATCATAAAAATTAAAAACCACATTGTTATATTGTTTCTTATTTTGTTGACACAACACTGTATATTAAGTGTGTTTGGACATGCACACATTGCTTCTCACTTTGTTCATGCTAATTAACAACATTTTTGTTTGTTTTTTTTCATACCCAGGTTTTGCTACTGTGATTTACTAATTTTATTGATCACAATATGAAACTCGATTCTATATATTTAAACGTTTATTAAACGTTTAATTTTTTTAGAAAAGCTACAAACTAAATAAGATTTTGATAATGATGTACACCATAAATTCCATAATTAAATTTCTAATTCAGTTTCAAGATTGAAGTTAAAATAGTATTTATAGTGAATTGTATCTGTCCACCTATTTCAATGATGATCATTGGTCTACATATTTGATGATAAGGTTGTATTGGTTGTAATGTAGGTTTCCTTGCTGCACAACAAAACTGCTCCAATTTAAAAATCTATTATAAATGTTGTACACCTACTTACATAACTCGTGTAATAAACCTACAGTAGCTCCTTGGGGTGGAAGTACAGTACATCAGCACTACTAAGCAATTTGTAGATTTTACCTATATATTTGAAATATATTTACAATAGCTTATTGTTAATGTTTTGCCAAAAATTTTTAAGTAGTATGTATTCTTGTAAGAAATTAAATTATAATGAAAGCTTAGTTTTACTACACAATTCTGTTTCATTACAAAAATCATCATGATGGCTGAGCCTTGGTATATGCTTGAAAGGGAATATGCAGCTGAACTCAAATGTACACCATGTATAATAAATCCAGACCATGCTTTTACCAATATAATTCAGTTATATTCTTTAACTTTGATATATATATATATATATATATATATATATATATATATATAAAATGCATATTTATAAAAACTAAGTTAGCTAAGACATCTCACTAATAAATCAGCAAAGTGATTAGGTGGATTGGTGCAATTCAGAACTGTTGAATGGCAGAAATTAATATCTAAATGGAAAATATCACCAAGAAATTAAAAATGTAGTATATATTTTATAGTTAGTCTAGTACAGATTGGCATCGTAACTCATTACCAATCTAACATATCAAACATAAATTACATATATATTAAAAAATTAACTCAAATAAACATACCTTATACATTGATGCAAGATATAAATATTAATTTGTTCTTATAAACATGGATTATTCCACTTCTTGGAAGAGTGTATAATGTCAATCTAATATGTCACGTATAAAAGGATCTGTGATAACTTAATAACCATTAAATACAGGTAAAATTGTGAGATCGTTTAGGACTAACTTTTTCAGAAAAAGAGTTTATTTTTATAGAGCTCATATTGTAATGCACAGTGTAACACATTGAAAAATAATTCCGTTAAACAATGGTTATTGAGATGTAATCACAATGAAATTAAAACTCTTCAAGGTTATTTCGGTTCACTCATGGAGTTTTAGATGTCTACCATTAATATTTAGTGTGCTAAACAATATTCGTACAAGCCAAAGGATACTTATTTCTAGTCTACAGAGATTTACTAGTTATTCCACTAGCTTCTTAACCCTCCACAGCCCGCAACACAATGGAACAATCCGTGACACAGTGCAACAATCCGCAACACAGTGCAACAACCCACAACGAGGGAATTTTAGTTTTAAAACATTGGCAATGAATGCTCCGTTGGCCTAGTACGGTTCTCAGTAGCCTCCCTTCTGATGCTTACATATGCGTCTGCAGTCGGTCACTGAGACTCAGATGTCGCTGTGGTTTATCTTAGGTTAGAATTAAAACTGAGGAGTTCCACACTGCAAACGGCCTACGTTGCTTTCCACATTGTGTGAAATTCAAGAATGTTTAGAAGAAGAAAGGACACACAGAAGTTGCAGTTTCTGTGACTGGAAAAAAATACCAACTCGTTTTACATGCAAGATTTTCCAGAAATACGTGTGCTGGGATACATTGCTGTCATATGTGTGGAAACTGCAATGCAAAAGCACAAGTGATCTAGCTAAAAATTAGCTCTGATATAGAGTAGAGTTTATTCTTTAAGCTAGCTCAATTGAAACTATTTTGTCATTTATTTTATATTGACATTTACAAATACTTTTTGCCACATCACACTGATTTATAAATATTTTATTCTTTTTAATTTCTGTCATTAATAGTATTTACAGGCTTTAGAATACGATTTTAATTTTATAATTCTGTTATAGAAAAACAGTATAAAAAAATTGTAATATATTTCTTGTCCATTTTATTTCTACAAAATTTTAATACAGACTATAAATGTTTTAAATTATGGGTTATTTATAAAAGGTACAGTAGAGGAAGTTTTTTTATAAAAGAATTGCTAAAAAATATTAAAGTAAACAATAAAATCATGTAGAAAAATGTAAAACTAATTCTCTCAAGTGCCATGTTACAAGTGGCCATGTTACGGAGGGTTACAGAGGATTATCAAGAGATAAAAAAATGTTAATATATAATTGATTTTGCCAATCCACTTTTGAATTTCTTTAAGGAGAAGTTAAATTATTCATGCATAGGCTACCAGAAAGTTTTGAAAAGAAAGATTTATTAACCTGTAGATAGATGAAAAGTGTTAGAGAGGTTCTGCTTTCATCATAAAAAATATCTCAAATTGCAACATTTTTTCTAACAAAATACTTAAAAAGTTATATCCTTATCATTCCCAAATATGTAATTCCTTATTGACAACATGAATGATTTAAAGAAAAGTACAAATTTGTTAATGCCTTCAAGAAATTTGAAATTATGCCAAGGATTTTCTAAAAATACATTTAAGGATTTGAATGAAAAATTACTTTTTATGGAAATGCACATTTGTTAAATGCAATATTTTAAAGTTAGTTCTCATTCCCTAAAAATAATTGTTTTAATATTATTTTGGGCAAATTATAAAAATCATTGAAGCAATATAAAAAAAAACTACACAGAGTTTAAAAACCAAAATGATATTATTTTAATCTAACCACCAGAGCATTTCATTTTCAACAGAGCCATCTAAATTTCATGAATCCTTTTTCTCATCTTATTAAAACTTTAAAATTTGACTAGATCCATACATACATTTAAGATTTTTAATAATTTTTGTGAGCTATCCTCCGAGGATGCAAAGAATTATTGCTTTCATAACAAAGTACTTCTTAACAGTTGTTACTTCTGCCAGTAACTTGTGGCAGTTGATTTTTCTCTGACCAATAGACTGTTTATGGGTGATTACAAACTTTTTTTATAAAATGTGAAAACATCTTTGTTTATTGTAAAAATATGTATGTTCAATGTCATTTTTTACAATGAACTATGATGTATATCTAGATGGGGCTTACATTGGTCATTCAACATATACATGTCACTTAATTCAAAATCACAAAAAACCAATATTATACTTTTTATTTTGATATGTAAAAAATAAATCCAGTAAATACACAAAAACTTTCTTTTTTCATCAAACCTGTAAAAAATGATTGTAAAAATATAAGGTGGTGGGGGTGTACATTGGAATGGTAGTTATGTGAACAAATTAACAATTTCAAGATGGCCAAAATTTCCCAAATTCATTCCAATTTTAGAAAATGTCTAGATTTTAATGTCTTTTTTAATATACAATATATATGACTTAAACTGGAAATAGTACTTGAAAATCATAATTAGTTACCATGGAAACATAAATTTTAACATAAACTTATGGTATAAAATTAATCAATTGATATCACAATTTATTCGTGGACCCCTAATGTTATACACACATTTTTAAAATATGCATGAGTATAAAAAGATAAATCAATATACATGATATATTTACCTAAAAATATTAACGAAGACAAGACTAAATTGTTCATCGCTAGTTTTTCGTGACTATCACTGACATCACAATTAGCATAAAGGAACAAATAGACATCACGTAAATTTGATACATAAATCGTATGAGTATTGTCCATACGAGATGAGAGCAAGCGATGCTAAACTTGAGACACCCCATAAACAATGGAAGATCTTCATTGTCAGTTTAAGGGATGATGTAATGTGTGGATCTAAAGAACTTTCAAATATTGTTATGAATAAGCAGAATTTGGTGAACTGTTATACAAAAATATAGTTTCTAAAATAGTTTTCTAGGTTTGTAGACTACCTTAAAGCACTTAAGGTCAATAATAACTTTTAAATGTTTTGTTAGGAAATACTTAACTCCTTAACCAATTCCCACTTTAAAACGCATGACTCAGACCGACTTGTACTACTTTACTGTATTCTTCGATGACTCTTCCTGTACACTTCCTTTTTCCTAAAACTTTCTGTAATAAATTTTCGTTGTTAATTTTTGATTAGTTGAGCGGGAAACATGGCCGGGTCGTAACAATGAAATCGATTTTGAAATGTGTTGTGATGGTGACGATTATAGTGATAGTGTTATTGTTGACAAAATTGTTCTGAGTGAACACAGTGATGTTGGGAGTGACTGTTAAGTCTGGTGTAGACCTTGAGACAGCTCTGCCCAATCAATAGCTCAGCTCCGGCACTGCCGTACTCTGCCTGGTATTTTATAATTTACTTGTTTAAATATTTACATTATTAATGTTAAATAATAATACCGAAACCTGCATGAATTACGGGTACCACCATTCACGTGTTCCAAGGTTGATGTTGTGAATTTATAGGGTTCAGTAGCACTGTGAGCCCCTGGAATTATTATTAAGACCTTAATGGTTTCTGTATTAAAATGTTACAAAACTGTACCACTAATGTAATATTTTGTTTTAATACATTTGTTTTGTCTGATTTTCTTGATCATAATAATATTATGTAAGAAGTTATCCTGCAACTAGTGACTCCATTCCTGTAGCTTTACTATTTCCCACTTGATTCTCGTTATATTGATTGACAAGGACCATACCAATGAGAACATTACATTTGGCATTAATAAAAGTTGTAAACCAAGAAATTGTCATGAAAATATAAATATCTTGTGTACAATTTACAACTATATTATTCTTAAAGCGCTGGTACAAGTACCTACTAACTTGTGAATTTCTATTAATTCACAAGTCACAAGAGATATTTCTCCACTTCTAGATGAAAGCACACTGAATGTTGAAAACACAGTTGTTAAAAATTTATATTTTCACGTTAAAAAAAAAAAAATAAATATTAAGACATTAAAGACTAAACCCGTTAAATTTAATTACCCATTCATCTTATGTTATCTAACATGTAACAAACGTAAGTCTGGACCAGATTAATGAACACACAAACACAAGATCACAATAACAGCTGATTAAATTAACAACGTGCAAAAAATCAATTCAAAATTCTGAAAAAAAAAAACTGCTTATCAAATAATTTTTGACAATACAAACAGAAAAACTAAAGTTTAGAGTGATTTTTTACACTGGAGAAACATTACACAGTACACAAGACAACGTGACATACTGACATATTGCAGAACAAAACACGTACCCTGAAGACAATTTTAAGCCACACTCTGACATTATATGGGAGCGAACGGTCGAGTACGTGAGTGTCGCTAGACAGTCGAGACAGTATGCGACCGGAAGGGGTAACATCAAAGAAGCTTGGATGGGCTCGGAGTATTCCATGTAGCAATTGAGTATGTAACAACCAGGCAGCCCTCAGGGTACCCTTGTTCCCATAGATTGTGCTGGAGATTACAGTACAAGCTACAAGCAGGCAACATAACCTGTTTGTAGTATATGTTTATATAATATTTCACCTTATAAGAAACAAGCTGTAAAAGATTCCCATAATGGCTTTGTGATATTTTTTCCTCAGATTGATATCTTATTACGAATTAGAGGAAAATGTTAAATGTAAACATAGATTAAGTTGTATATGATCTGTAAGGTTTTAATGAGGCAATATTTAAACAAAATTCCATTTAGACAGCCCTGTTACATTGAGGCCATCAAGAGTTTTAAAATGTTTCAAAATAACAAATTGTTCAGTGAGGAGAATCTTAATCAAGTTCAATCCTAACCTAACCTAAATTGGTGAATACCTAATTTGAAAGATGTTCTACAAAATGGACATTTTAAAATGCAAAGTCAAACTGTATATTGTTAAAATATTAAAATATAAGAACAATTACATAAATTTGTATTTTTTTCAAAAGCTGATAGTAATTGAATATTGGATATTATTAGTCTTCACACTATTATATAAATTTTTCTGTATTTTTCATTAATATACCATACTATTGAAACATTCAGCCAAACAACAAATATTACAGCAGTATGAAGATTTTAATTCTTTGGTAGAGAGTCACTCAACTCCCACCATTTTTGCAGATTGTCACTGCCATCTTTCCACTAATATGTTAAATTATGTATTCCAATTGTGGAATCTGCCACTTTAATTTTGTTGGCTGGTGAATGGTCCGGTAGCGGTACAGAGCCTTTTTCCTCATCTTAGCTACAGCTAATCGTATTGTCTGCCAATTCTGGAAGCTAAACCTGTTTCTGGAAGCCCCTAGTTAATCTTTTAGTGTTTTACCTGTAGTTCCAGTTATTAGGGCCTTCTGCCTTTTAGTTTTCTAGCATGAGGGCTAGCTATCTTGCCTTACAGACTACGGAGAGTGAACATAGCTTGGTTAAAAGTGTGAACAAAGAGGTATTATAAAAGCTGACTGCCCCGCTCCTAGCCACCATAAAAGATCCTCGTACCTCTGGAACTTATTTTTTAGGCCTCAATTCTCTTCCAAACTCAGTGCAAAACAGTAATAAACTCTGTAAATTGGTAACAAATCTAAAGAATGGAAGGCTAGACCATGGGATATCCCCCAATAACAACAATAAAACCTGTGTAAAGTAACTCAACTTGACATAAGCAATCATAAAGGAACAACATTAATCTGTTGTAATTTTTGGATAAGTTTAGGAATGTCTCTGGTTTTCATTATATCAATATTTCTTGATAAATTTAAATTTAGCAACCACACAGTGGTTTTATTTTGTTCAGTTACAATTGCTTTTTCCTCCCTCTTATAATGAGGTTGACTAACATATTCTTATTTCCTTAATTAAAAAACACAATTTAGTCATAAAGTGGTTTTTAAAAATAACTTCCCAATGTACTTACTTCAAAATTAAAAATGGTGTGGAGCTTTAGAAGATGGGTAGTAAAATTTAACTTATCACGAGTTTTAGTATATTACATCTTGTTAAACCAAAAAAATAGTCTGTTTCTTGAACAATGCTTTTGTAAACAAATTTTACTTTTAGTTCATTATAAATAATCCATGCAACACTGTGCATACCAAACATGCATAATGCATATATAAAGAATGTTAAAACATGGATGCCAACACGTGTTAAAACATGCATTTGTGAATATAAAACAACACACACTTTAAAACTAAGTTTTATAGATACAAAAATTATAAGTGTTTTAATCTGAATATAAAATGTTGTAAACAGCAAATGTATATAGTCAGTTTATTTAAAATGATTAACTATTTAAAGATGCTTTCATTCAAGAGCTCTTAGTTAAAAATGATTAATCTTCCTCACTGATCCCTAATTGATCCAATAAAAATTTATTCAGATACCAATATATCACATTATGGCACAAGCAGTATTACATTAATAATTTTAAAAAGTTTTATATTAGAATTGTCAGGTTTTAAGAAGATTTACATTGTTATTTTAATTTCACGGTTTAAAAATCTAGACCTTGAATTCACGTTTACAAAATATTAACTCCAAGATTTTTATACTGGTATATATTTTTTTATTTTTTTTTATTAAATAGCAAAGTATTATTATTCATTTAATTTTTTTAAAGTCTTAAAAAATTACAATATTCATTGTGTTTCTACTTGATTGTGGTACAAAAGCACATAAAACAGTAATGTTGAATAGTAAAGTGACGGCAGTTGTTGTGTTAGTTAGTGCGAGTCAAGTGAGACATACCCCGAATAAACAATACATCCAGCCTCGGATAGTGTCTGGCAGAGCACTGTCCACGGTGTCTACGTCTTTGGAAAACCGATTCAACAGTCTCCCGACAGGAGTGACATCAAAAAACTCCATCGGAGTCCGCAAAGTGTTGGAAAGAACTGCTCTGTGGAGATATGCGGCAGCACCCAACGTGCCCAGGGACATGGTTATGTTCAACACGAAGATAGCGAACGCTGCAATGAAAACTTGAGCAATACTCAACAAAGAAAAACACAACACCAGACAACAGTGAGAAAGGAGAAGTGATAGAGAGAAAAGTTTTTACCACACCTAAGCGACAGAAACAAAATAACAAACTTACGAATTAATGAAGAATTCACCATTCCAATCTTGTGTACCAATTCAGTAAATTGTTTAGTTCAGTTGCAACGCCAAAACAAGGCACACTAAATATTAATAAATAGAAAAGAAAAATCCTGATGGAGAGGTACAAAACGATATTTTAAGAGCAAAGTAAAAACCGTAATGGTACTACCCAGTTACTTATTTGATCGGTCTAATACTCCAAAGTGAGTCTTTAATTTCTATTGTGCATTCTTAGATTTTAATTACACTTATAACACTGAGAATTTTTAATAATATCATGTATAATTAGTATCTACATTAATATTGAATAATCTTTAAGTTGTAGATTTTAAAATAATGGTCTCTTTGACAAATAACTCAAAAAGAAAAGAGAAACTATTTTTAACAAAAGAATATTATAATAATACAAGAGTTAAAGCAAAAGTGTAATTCTACTCAACTTATGATGAGTTGAAATTACATTTCACAGAACAACTTCATTTTTAAAGAATCAAACATGAAATATTAGAAAAGTTAGAGAGGAATAAATAATAAAGTGATTGCAGAACAATTTGTTTTTCTGAAAGAATCAATGCTGATCCAAACCTACTATTCCTTCATTTAAAAGTAATTTGAAGATTGTGGTAAAATTAAGATGCTCACCTTAGACACAATAAAGAAATACTACAACTTCCCTGCAAAACAACGTGACTCCTGACCCAACTTTGTATTGGACAACTCCTGAGAAAGTAATCTACAACAAGATGACATTGAATACTGCAAACTCTATACACAACTTGTATCAGAATTCTTCTCACTGATAAATATTTTTACACATAAAATAGGAAATATTATGTTTGGGCTGCTTTTGATGATCACAACTTGTTGCACCTCCAAGAGGAAAGAACCCAACTTATACTTGAAAAAAATCCATATCTTACAATACTTCTTTGTAAAGGTCATAACAAAAGTTATATTTGTAAATGCTATCAGTATTTTAAGTCTACTTGTATTCAGCCTAAGGTAGAACAATACAATAACCTGTTAAGTGCTCACGGCATGTGCTGTTCATTATGATGGCCACTCTGAAGTAGCATCTGGTCATATAAACTTACTGGTTGCAGTTTTACATGGTAGGCAATTTCAATTGAAAATAATAACAGTAATAAATGTTCAACCGATGTCTGTCAATGTGTAGTGGAGTGAATGCAGAACCAAAGTGAGTGAAAATATAACAATAGAATAACTCTATACCTATTTATTGTTCATAATTTATTTTCTTGTCTGAAGTTGACGATTTTTGGATATCAAAGATATTTGTTTTAGTAATGAAAAGTAAAACAATTTCAAATATTAATGAATTTATAATAGACAAAAAAATATCTATAGTAAATTTGTATGACTATAGAACACATTAAATCACTAAAATGTTCTATCTTACACATAATAGAACAATAAAGAGATGGCCACACATCAACCTTTACATTATTTGCGAACAATACCACCACGATCTTCCTGACTCACCAAAAATACATAAGGTGCTGCTATCTCATGGGTAATAAATTATACAGCTAACTGCTAAAGATCTAATCACTTTTTATCTAAATCAGAATGGAAGCTGTACTTGCACCCAAGTAAACTCGGATTGCTTCCAATCGCAACACTAAAGTAACCGAAATTATTCAAGTTAACTGCAATAATTATTTAATTCAAAATAAAATTCTTAATATCGATTTTAAAGAATGAAATTAACTGGTCAAGAAAGCAAGCCGTTTGCAAGGGCAGTAACACTCAGCAGTCACCCATACACTGAGCTTATTGTTGTCTCCGGTCACACATACACTGAGTTTATTGTTGTCACGCGATCACCCATACACTGAGGTTATTGTTATCACGTGGTCACCCATACACTGAGGTTATTGTTATCACGTGGTCACCCATACACTGAGCTTATTTTTGTCTCATCAGTCACCCATACACTGAGCTTATTGTTGTCACGCGGTCACCCATACACTGAGCTTATTGTTGGCAGCGGTCACCAATACACTGAGCTTATTGTTGTCTCATCAGTCACACATACACTGAGCTTAATGTTGTCTACACGGTCACCCATATATTGTTGTTTGATAATTTTAACTGGACAGTAATCACAGAATCCCACCTTCCTGATAAAATTATAGTTCCAAAACTGAACATAAATTATGTAAATTATCATGAAACGTGTTATTTCATTCTACTGTAAGACGATTTGTATTTTATATATAGTCTTTGTGTTGAACCCAGGAATCAAATTACTATTAGTTTAACTTTAAATTTTTCCCTAAAATATTAAAACAAATCAATTAACAGTTTAGAAACAGTTCAAGAAATAGAAGAGAAATAAGGTTAATAAGTTATACCATCACCAATAAAAGTCACAGAAAAATAACCCAAATTATTAATATAACACATACAGTGGATCCATTCAAAAACCACTGCACAGCAACAAAAACTGTAGAAAATTAACTCATGACACACATGATAATACTATAACTAGGATCTACTAAAATAAGAACAACAAAAATGAAATGGATAAAAGCGTTACCGAAAATAGGCAAGTAATGAGAGAAAAGATGTTTTGAGGCAGAGTGTTATCGAGAGTATCAACATCTTTACTGAAGCGGTTGAGTATGCGACCGACAGGCGTAGTGTCAAAGAAGGAGCCTGGTGAGTGGAGAATATTGTTGAGCATGTAGTTGTGCATCCAACTAGACGCAAGGAGACAGCCCAGATATAGAGTCACAGCAGATACCAAACGTGTAATGGCTAGAAAACCAACATCCACCTTAACATCTGCTCTGATGCATGACAAACAACTTGAACATGTAGCCATTCTGTCAAATTTTGAGAAAGCATCAAATAATAAAGAAGCGTTATTTCTATTATGGTATTCTTTATTGAAAAACCAGTTTTTATACTGCATGAAAATCTTTAAATTAAGAATTATAAAGTATGGAAGGATAAGTAAATTTAAAATTTTACTACACAAATGTAATGTGTTAAAATATGTAAACTTAGGAAAATATTTTTTTATAAACAATACATATTGACATTAACTGTACATTCTACCTTGAGTTTTTGTTAATCTAGAATTAGGCTAAAAATATTTTTAAAGCATAAACTGATCCTAAATTTGTTTGACAATGTCTTAAACAGAATATAATAAAATATCAAATCAGTATATATTTTTTTATATTTAGTTCTGAGCCATATATGAACATTCTTCCACCTGTTGTGGTCAGTTGCTGTACTCTTACATGAGGTCATATAAATCTATCATAAGAGTACATGGAAATCCAGTGTCATTGAAATATCCTTCTTTTGTTAATAAACGTTTTAGTTATAAAACCTCATCATAAAGTAAGCTGGAAAATGTTTACTTTGTATTTGTTGGAGATATTAAGTTGCCTTGAACAACTAGTACGTAATGGATAACCATAAGTCAGCTGCAATGCTTCCTCCTCATAAAAACAGACTAAACAGATTTGATCACTTTAAATTTGAAAGTTCCAACATTCCTTTTGTTGTGTGGAGGACGAATGAATTAAGTTTTAATCATCTTATAAATCTATTATTCAACACTACTTTCATAGTTTATAAAAAAATAGGATAATTTTACATCCAATAATAATGTGTTTTGAGCAATATCAGTACACTACTCCTTGTGTTCTAAGAGATTTGCAATAAATTTGTATCCTATTTTTAAACTACAAATTTTGAGAATCCAATAAAATTACTCAATCGAAACTGAAGAAAATCATAAACTCATTATTTCTATATCTGCTACTAGTCATATAAATATAATATGAAAATATTCTCTTATCACCAATAAATATAAAGTGTGTTTAATGACGTCAGTTTATTGATCTACTATCCAAAAGATTTAACGTGGAAATGGAATGAATCTATATTACTTTCATTGTTGGATTAGTTTTTCTCTATTGTATACTTGTATATACATGTATCATCCTTATCAAAGTTAATGATAGTTTATTAATTTAACATACAGGAAGAGATGAATAATACAGAATGTGTGAAAAATATGAAATACTAAAGTATTTTAAATGAACATTTATACACAAGGTATATTTGGAGAAAAAAAAGAACAGATATGCCACAGAGAACCTCATAAATTTTTTTTATGCACATCTAGAAAAGATTAATTCTGAAAACTACTAGTTTACTACGTATTTTCAGGTTTAAAAATTTGTTTTAACCCTCCCACTGCCAATAGTATTTTCCTTAAACGCTAAGCACTTGTTTCCAGTTTTGCAAGCTATTTTTCTAAAATCTGTAAAAATATTTTTACTACTAACCTAACTGTATTTGGTACCATTTTGTTCACAATGAACAGTGGAATACAATGATAATAAGTAACTAGGGTAAATATTTTAATTTGAACCTTTTATGGTAAACTGGGAAAATTTTTTGTAATTTGTACTTAAAAAGGGAGAGTGCCTGGAAAATATAGTTCAGTATATAAATTTCAAATTCCAATAGCCTAAAGGTCACAACCGCAAAAACTGAAAGTAGTGTGTGATCAAAAAAACATAAGTTTGTAAAAATATTTATAAATTGTAAACGTAACTATATTTGGTATAGTTTTATTTACAATAAACTATAATAATAAATAATTTTAGAAAACCTAAGGTTTTATTTTATGGTTAGTAGAAATCAAAATTTTTTGTATGTTTCTAGAAAAAGATACTTATCTGATAAAAACAGTTACTGTAATAATGTTTTTGGGTTTTGTAAAATTTTATAATAATCTTTTGATATATACATAATAATATAATAATTAATATATTTATATTTTGCTATAAAACTATAAAACACTTACAGAAACAAATAAATAGGTGAAACTAATTTTTCTGCAAATACGAAAATGGCAACGTCATTTCAAAATTACTCCGGTATCATAGAACAATAAAAATACCAGTGCTGTATTCAGCAACTCTTTACCTTTCCAATGGTGTGTGAATCACGTTGATACTCAATTTTGTACATACTATAACAAACGACAATAAGCGAGCAGTCCACATTGGTGGATATCCGTTGCTTGGCATTTAAAAAACAAAAATAAACAACAGATATCCATTGAATGGCAGTCGGAGGGTTAAGAGTTTATCATAATATATTAAAATTCCCAACTGAAGTAAGCTAAAAGCACAAAATCACTTTGATGACAAATACCCAACATAACTGATAACATAAACAAAAGGGACAATACTACACAAAGTTCCAAAAACATGTCAAAAGAATGTTGAAAGCTAATAATTCATCCTTTGAATACTGTGGGCTTGAGGCCATTTACAAATTCTACCACCAGGGCTGTTTTTTGCCAATTTACTAAATATCAGGATGAAAATATCGCTAATTACATAACACTATCTAATTGACTTTTATAAAAAATTAAGATTAAGACAACTACTATTGGGTGTGTATAGTATTGTTATATATTGTCAACTTACATTACATGAGATCTCATGAAAAGTAAAACAAAAAGCAAGTAAAATAAATTTTCTTGTAATGAAAACAAACATGATAAATGTAATAAAAATAAAATGCTGTCCGATACTGAAATTACATTTGCATTCATATTATACGAGCTATGTATCATGTTACAATAGTTCTCTTTGAGGAACTCTATGGTAAAATATATTTATTTGTTAACCCATAACATGATATGACATAAGTGACCTGCTGATACCATGGTTGCACCACAATCACAATGTGGCGAGACAGCCTGGCCATTAGTTACGGTGTCTGCTGATAACAGCACTGAAAAAGCTGTGAACTCTTCCTAATGCCCATGATATATTTAATCTTTCTCCTTCTGGTTGGGATATCTAACTACAATACTATTTTTTCCTGTTTTGTAGCCAGCTCATGTTTATCGTTAAGCTGTGAACTCTTCCTAATGCCCATGATATATTTAATCTTTCTCCTTCTGATTGGGATATCTAACTACAATACTATTTTTTCCTGTTTTGTAGCCAGCTCATGTTTATCGTTAAGCTGTGAACTCTTCCTAATGCCCATGATATATTTAATCTTTCTCCTTCTGATTGGGATATCTAACTACAATACTATTTTTTTCCTGTTTTGTAACCAGCTCATGTTTATCGTTATTTTGATAATCTGAGGGCTGTAATAGATGTATTACAAAATTGCATAGCAGGTTTACGTAGCAGTGAAACCTAAATATTGTTTATCAAGGTAATTTTAAACAATGAGATTAATACAGTTTCTCAAAGGAATCCTTTAAGGTGACAGTATACTTAAATATTTTATGGGGCTACTAAGTGTGTATGTAAATATGTATATAACAGTACATGTTTTCGTGTATATAATGAATGTAAAACACAAAGTGCAATTTGGTGAAGTTTCATGGCTATAAGCTATTTATATCTCCTATAAGCTATTTCATAGGATCAATTTCAGAATTATAAAATATATGGACAAAACACTATTAAGTGTGTGGATTGGAACAAATGGTTCAGAGCTTTGAAAGATGGTTGAAAGAGTGTTCATAATGAGAAATGGAACAGGTGATTCTAATCACTAACTATTCGGTACAAAAAAAAAATGAAAAAGTGAAAATAAACAGACATTTTACAATTTTTTTATTATCAGAGGAGTTTTCCAAGTTTCAAGAAGTATTCTCTATGACAGTTTTTACATTTGAATTACTGAAAAAAGGGATTGTTTTGCCAATCACATTGAGCTGACAAGAATTTGATCACCCTCCCTACAGTCCCATTCTATTGTCAATGACTGCTATGAATTTTTACAACTGAAGAAGAATCTTGAGGCTAAATTATGTAATGATAAATTTATCAGGTGTTTCTCCTGTTTCTTTATTTTTATATGTGTTCAATTTAGATATTGTGTACCTGAAACAATTTTTAATACAACAAAATATTGTATGAATAATTGCCGTTTATTTTCAAACAGATCTGAATATACGAGTATATATATATATATAAAAGAAGGTACTTACTTAAAAAACACACATTGTATTTGAACTAAAACAAGGAGGTTGGTAGGGTTTTTAAATTTAACACAGCTGATTTTTACATTCATGATAAATCTTACACTAAGTAAAACATTACTTCCCATAGATTGTGTAAACAAAGGATACTAACATAAACCAGTAATTAAGAAATATCCCGTTATAGAGGACCAAATTCACTAATTCACACACACAGAATAACACTCACTTGACAAAAGCTACAGTTCTCCTTATTATAAACTTCTGTTAACTCATTCTAAACCAGAGCAGCCTTCTTTCATCCAGACAACACAGCAGAAAACTCAAAGTAAGGACTGAACTATCAAAGAAAAAGTAAGTACGATTGATTATGGAAATTTACCTGGAAGAAATGAACTAAACATACATAGAGGACAAGATTGAAAAAACCAGACAAAAGTCGTCCCTCTCTTGTAGTAAAAATTTTAATCTCTGTCCCTTAGTCCGCTATTAGGAAAGGGTGAATGATGCAACAAGTTATTGCTGCGAAATTATGTTTCATGACTAGTCACATCATTTACAGGGTAACCCCAAGTATGACGTTTCAGTCGCAAAAATAGTGTCGAACAAAGACCTTCTGCTATTTTGTTCTGCTAAGAAAAGAAGAAGAAGAAGAATCAGGAAAATGAGTAAAAATCTAATGTTAGTTCTGAATTAAGTAAAGGCTTATATTACACACTGTTTGATGACCTTAGTGCGCATAGTAATCAGTTTTTTCTTACTTTCATATGTCCAAACCATCATTTTATGCGACAACAATATACAAAACAAGGTAATTATGCGATTAGGATAGTAAACAATAAAGCACAGTTGTATGCTTGAGAGAAAGAGGGAGAAACAGCTAGTTTTGTATGTAAAATAGTGGCGTCACCAGTAACTCTCTCTGGTTAATAGGCTACACTCATAACAATACCCCAGAACTCTGCTGAGGAATAAAATGTTGACTGGACTGTGACTGAGTTCGGCAACTACATTTATCAACAGTTACTCGTTACCCTTAGCTAACAGCAGTCTTAATTATAGTGATGCAATACCAACAAAACAAAGCACAGGGAAACCTACAGGATTTTAAATAATAAAACAATACTAACTTAGTGGATTAGCAAATTCATGTAGTCCCATTATCCATCCATAATAGACAAAAGACAATAATCATCAGCACGTTTGAACGAACCGTAAAACACATAAATAACAGCAGCCCAAGACAAAGGTATAAAACAAGCATAAAATGGTTATTTAAATAAACAGATTGTTCATATTAATGTTATGCCCTAAATGATCTCAGTCAACAGTTGGGTTTAATCTACGATCGCATTTGTCATATTAAAAGATTACTGAGATGAAATTGTTGAGGGTAATTTAGAGTTGTCAGATAGTGTGTGGTGTCTTGAATGACAGAATGATTATGGGTTGATTGTTTTGTGAATGATAACCAGGGTTTAAGCTGCGATCAGATTTGCCGCATTTTGTGAAACGACCTGAAAAAATACAACACTGTTTAGAAAAGCTCTTGCGAAATTGTGACAAAAACGAGGAAGATCAACTAACCACGAAAAATATCGCATTTGGAAAATAAGTTTGCAGCATTAAAAATACTGTTGTTCAACGATACTATAAGATTAAAAATTATACACTATTACGCACCAACAAACTGTCTGATTGGAAAGGACCTGCCTATTTTTGGGTCAAAAGTATAGATACCCGATTTAAGCGCTAACCACAAACTAAAACTACGGGAGTTAGATAAAAGTGATCTTGTTTATTTCTGTATCTAGATAAATAAATCAAATTATTTACTAACAATTACAAAGTTTTGTGTCCGTAAGAATGAAGAAAGTACTGGTTTTCAGTACCTTAGAACTAAATTGAAATTTTGAAAATTAATTATTCATTGTTAAAACTGCAATTGCCTTATGAAAACATATGATGGGAAATGGTCAAATATTAAAACCATATTTAATTTATTATGGCTTCCTCTTGCAGTCAATGACATGAGCGAGCCACGTACGATGAGAGAGTAGTGTCCAACGATCGATCATGCTTTACTGCTATGACAGCAGTGCTGGTGAGCCATGTCAGATACACGTACAAGCAAAAACTAACACTCCTGGAGAAGTTTTCTCCACAGCACGTTTTGATCAACACGGTCAGTGCTATTATGCCTGAGCACCAGTGTAAACTGTAATAGTTAACACGTGTAGAATAGCACTCATAGCATTTTAGTAGATACTTTTGGATTAATTCTATTTTTCATCAGTGGAGAGCATAACTCTTGACATGTTGGTGACTGTGTTGTGGCAATTCTGGCAAAGAAAGGAAAAAAGTCACACTCACCTAATTTTCCAGATTTGGCTCCTTGTTACTTCTGGTTATTTCCTTAAGCAAGAAGGAACTAAAAGAACTCAAATGCACAAATAGTGAAGACCATTTCAGCAATTTGTAAGCTACTACCAATGGAACAAATGGTCTATGTTTTGTCTTTGAGAAGTAGGAGTGGACTGACAGCATAGGACCGTGCATTGTGATGGAAAGGGGTTATTTTTAAAATTTATGTGTTAGTTTATAAATATATGGGCAATTAGGAATAATAACATTTTTGAGGATATCGGCTCATTACCTTTTGATAAAACTTAGTAATTTCACCAATAAAACAGTATTTCAAGTTTGTATGTTCAGGATCACCTTTTGGACACCAAGAATTTTAAATACATAACTGATTTTAGACTTAAAAGCCATTTAGCAGAAAACCTGATGACCATATGATAACATCAAAATTCTCAATACTACAAAGAATTAATCCTTACTCTTTAAAATTTAAACCTTTCCTATTGACATATAATAATAAAACATAAAATTGACATAAACTTCACTGTGCTCAATTAACAATAATTACCTGGTTCAAAACATGAATTTTTTTGTTAATTAATAGAAATACTTTACAAATAACAGAATCATGTAATTTTTAAGAGAAATCAATGCCATCTTCATTACATTTTTAAAAATATTTACTTTATCAATTTACTTTATATTTATATCCAGTTAATGAACTTACTTTTTACTGTATGTTTAATATTATAATGTTATTGTTTAGATGTTTACTTGATTTATGAATAAAAACCTTGTTAAATTAAAAACCACACATACAATAACAATTATTCAAGATCGTGTTGTTTAAGCTTATTTTTAAAGTGTACATCCAAATTTTGTTTTAATTCAATACATGTTTTAAGATATTACCTTTAGGTGAGCCAAACTAGTTGGATTATGCCATTTCACCTGTCAAACATCTCATCTAGATCTGTAAACTGTTCAAGTTACAGTTAGTACTGAAATTTAATCCTTCGTTTCCAAAACCTTTAGTAAAAAATTTCAAAGCTTTCAGTGTTTTCAACTATGTCAAACTATTTGCAGCAAGCATTGAATTCTCCCTCACCAAATCCATCACCCTCAGCCAAGAAAAGTTACAAAACTGCTTCAGTAACATATTTTATTAATACCAGCTTTGGTAATGAATACTTAATAATACTGTGTTAAATAAATATAAAGCAGCAACATGTAAAAGCATGGTGGTTGCAAAAATAAGAAAATGGTGCCAGAATAACTATTGCAACTAATATATCGCTTAATACTGCTTTTCAAAGAAAAAATAAAATTGCAAAAGGAAACATACAAAATAAGCAATAACACATATACCAAACCTCAACCAACAAGTGCATTAAATAAAAGAAAAGAAACGTGAATAATTACATAGAACTAAACTATCTACAACAAAAACATAGACAATTTGAGTTTTTAGGTCAAAATGGATATAAAAGTATACATATATGTATATTTAAACTAAAAATAAGAGAATAAATAGTATTAAAACATAACCCAAACACTTAAAATGAAAAATGACAATGCAATTGATAAGAGTAAAAAATATTTATCATACATTATCTCATACAACTATTACTTTATTTCTGGGTGCATGGAAATAAAACAAAACCTGAACAAACATGACCCAAACTGTTAGAAAACCTATAAAAATAAGATAAAAATGTACAAATACAGTTATAACAGTAATTATTTTATTGAGAAACTAAAGAAAAGTAACATTAAATACGTTTTTTTTTTTTGTTACTTTTAATTACAAAAATTTGTATTTTCAACAAATAGTAGAATTACTTCAGTATCTACTTCAGATTGTGTATTAGTGCTTACATTTAGTCCAAAGGGTTAAGTTACGTTAAACCAGTTAACTATTATCAAAAGTGTTCAGTTCACCTTTGAGATTTATTGATAAGTAAAACTATTTCAATATAAGACCAAACTTAACTATATAATTAATGCTTGATCAGTTCAAAATACAATATTGTGCTATAAAAAATGATTTAATACATAACTATTTAATACTACTTCCTAACATATTTTAACTGAACTAACTATTAATCACATTGAATGTTTTATCATACTAATTAAAAAAAAAAAAATTTTTTTTGTACAGATAAAAATTTATTTTTTTGGTTTGATTTAATTATTCATATTAATATTAACTCAAGTATAAAAGATATCTTAGCATATTTAAGTTTAATGCATTACCTACCAATAGATTTATATTAATTAAGTGAATAATTCATCTGTAACACTCTACAGAGAGAAATGACCCACATTCTAAATATTTCTTGCTCATTTGAATTATTTTTTAAGTAACAGGAAATCAGCTTTTTTAGAGAAATATTTGGATAAATTATAAATTTAGCCACAGGTCATGCATGAAAAAATAAACAAAGCTTATTTATTAGCCAATAGCATACAAATTAACGCATATGAAACTGATCATCCAAAGGCAAATATTAATCGATACAAATATTTTATCAGAAAAGACATGCTTTTCCTGCACACTAAACCAGACGGTACGCTTACCTTGTCCCAGACCTAGACCAGCATAGACTGATAGGTACATGTCACGCTTGCCCTCGTCCTGCGTGCCATTGACTATGAGGGACGTGTCGCTTGACCACCGTGACAGCCAAATGTTTGAGCCGATTGAGAACATTTGGAACAGAATGTTGAGGCCTATTGTAACTAATGTCAGTACAGCTCCAACTGACTTCAGGTAATGCATGTACACATGTTTCTTCACCTGTAAATCAAAGTTTCAAAGTAGTATCAAAGTACTTTGATACAAATAGATCTCTAACGGTGAAGTAAAATCATATAATCTTATTAAAATTAAAATTGATGGATCTGATACTATAACAGGAATGTTTTATATGCAGAAAACATTGCCCTGACTAACCCAACACAATGAGGTCAAAACAACAGGCAGCACAGTTAATAAATTCTGACATTAACAATCTCAGAAAACAATGTGATACTTAGAGGCTAAAATCTAATCCTTGTAAAACTGAAGTAGCAAGCTTCATCTAAAAAATAAAAACTGCTGAATACAAACTAAATTTATCTTTTAATGGTAATTTTATTCTTAACTATTTTATATTATAATTATATTTAAATTTATTCTTTTAAGAGACGAATACAACCCATTGTAACGCTGGATTGATTTCTTACTTTTAAGAGACACATACAAAAAAACCACAGCAAAAGTTAAACCACAGCTAGGGGAATCAATGAAAAACCTTGCGCACATCTGCCTTGTCCCTAGTAAAATACAATGTGAGCATTACTTTCCCATCTGCACAGATACAGTGCAGCATTGTTGTTAAATGAGATATGACACTGTTACATTCACTGAAACCTGATAACTGTAATCGGGTCAATCAAACAGACACTAAATTGAACAAAATAAAAAAAAGTTATTGCAACTTGATCTTTTCAGTACATTTAATGTACTAGTACATCATCAGCAGCACTACGCACATGAGTAAAATTAATATGCATAAAATTATACTCAAAAGTAAAAAGTTTGTTTAAAATCTTAATTAAAACAGATTTCTTGATTACAAAATCAATACTTTCAAATGGTACTTTTTGTCTTAAAATGACACAAACATTGTTTTACACAAAAATAGCTTATTTTAGGATCAGATAGGATCAATACTACTACAATGTTATAGACATCAACAAATAAAATGTGTAGGAAAATACATTACACAAGACAGTATTTATATTAATTTAAGGCATAACAATATGATTAGACTAAACATAACCAATAATTTTAAGTCTAGGTCTAAGGAAAAGCCCACGTTCTCTGAGAGCCTGTACCACCCAGACATAATGGAGTACGCATACAAAACATGAAAAAAACTATAAATGTACGTAACAAAAATCTGTTAACGCAAGTCAGCCAAAACAATGCCATACATCAACCGTCCTAAATAAGATTAATATTAACTTGTTAAAACACTTTTTCCACCGATGTTCAAACATTTGTTGTAGCGGGTGATCAATTTGTCTATACCATCTTCGTAGAAGGTTTCAGCCAACGAATGTAGTCACGACTCCAAGCCTTCACTTCATAGTTGGTTTCAAAGCGTTGGCTGCATCACTCGCATTTCATGTGCAGGAACAAGTGGTAGTCAGATAGTGCCAAATCCGGGCTGCAGGGCGGGTGATCGAACTTCTCCCAACAAAATTGTCGAACTAATGTTTGTCACCAGCGGTATGGGGCCGAGCATTGTCATGGAGCAACACAATTCTGTTACTGAGCAATCCTCTCAATTTCTTTTTGAATTGCCCACTTTATTTTTCTTGAGGTTTCGCAATACCTTGCCATATTAATGGTCTCACCTCTTGGGAGAAATTCAATCACCAAAACACCTTTCCGATCCCAAAAGACAGTGCACATGATTTTTTGTGCAAACATTGTCGTCTTGAATTTTTGTTTCTTCGGAGATTGCGTGTGTCGCCATCCCTTTCTCCCCTATCCAACCTCAATAAAATTCTTGTCATCTTTCAATACTAGTATAATACACACCTGGTTCAAATTACCCACAGAAAGTACTGATGCATCTTTATTACTTTTGATGAAGCAAATAAATGAAATACCAATATGTTGCTACTCCTGTCCTGATAGGAAAGTCATCACTGAGTCTTGTTGCTCATCCTTAATTCCTTACTGATCATGCTCATCCTGTCAAAGGATTACGAATTATTTTGCACAGATCTAAATTGACTAATAACTGACCAAATATAGAGTCTAAGGTTTACAGTTTTATGGAATACTCACAAAATCAACATCACTGATGAACCAAAACCATCTACAAGTTTATACTACAGATAAAAAAATGCTTTTTTTCTATCTATAGTAAGATACAAGCAAGTAAGAAATAAACTAAATGTTGCTTACCGAACCAGTTTCGGCTTTTTCAGCTTCTATAAGTTTATCTCCTTGTTTTTTGGCAGTGTGGTTCTGAGTCAACAGTTTGGTATCTGGATTTGTACTCTCCGATGAAGACCTCTGTCTGTAAAACATATGTAAAATAGGTGATTAGACTTTTAACAGGTTTTAATAATTAGACATTTTTCTGAGCACTGCAAGCACAAAAATGAATCAAATGTGTCTTGACTTTTGCTAGTTTCAGAGAAAAGCATAGGTGTTATACAGGTCACGTGACTTTAAGAGCCTCTATTTGTAGAGTTTCATTACCCATCAGCTCTTTTGGCTTTCACATGATTAGTAGGGATAAAAAATAACAAGTTGGGAGTTTATATTCTCTCTCTAAATATATATAGGGTTCATAAAAAAATCAATCCTTACAAAATAAAGATAGAAAAACAACTACCAAGAAGGTGCTGCTATCAGATGTGGTACAAGCAACAGCCTGATATTGTATGTGTGTAAAACATTAAATTTTCAACATCTGTTTCCTTCTTGGGCAAAGTAAAATGCGGCAAGTAAAATGCATACTTTTTTATCTAGACTATTTGCTACGAAATATATTTACTGTTTTCTGTGTATTTGCTGTTTAATTAAATATTTTGACTCATATTTTCATTATCATTATTTAGTTTTCAACATACGCTTCAAAAATTTGTATTTCGCTCAGAGTAATACTGTCTTTAAAAATAACATAATTACATTCGTTAACAGGTTTTAAAATGTTTTTTAACTAACAACAAAACACTAAAAGTAAAAACTGGTTTTAAATAATACACAAAAAAATATAGACATATTTTTAACATGTGTTAAGAAGACAAAGTATGATAGTGTAATTCTTGAGATCTGCACACTATTCCTGTTCCTATGAAGCATTGCGTGTTATATGTTACATCTGATCATTATTTACAGCTGTAGATTTAAAAGGTAAAAAATAAATTTTCTATTTTCAGTGAATTAGTAAATTTTCCGTTTTGTTTTCTCATACATATTCATTTGTAAAAAATACAAAAGTAAAGCCTTTTTAATAAATCAGCTTTAATTTTTTTACTTTCTATAATAATTTAAGAAATCTTCAAATAGAACTTTGAACAAACTAACAGTAGTTTTTAAGCTAATTGCACGTTAGAGAGAAATAAAGAAATTTGTATCAAGCGCTTTAAAGTGTTATACATTATCCAAAAAGGACTGTTCAGATGACACAAATATGACATATTTGTCATATAAGTTGCACCACTAATGATCATATAGTTAATAATGATAGCAACTGTTTATGTTAATAGGCATATATTCTTGGTATTAGAATTTAAGACATTCTTACAATAAGTTATACATATGTGTTTTCATTCAAAATTTGACATTCTTAATTTTATACCCAATAATCAGTTGATTCAACCTTTTTCAAATTTGATCTTAAGTTTTATTTATAAGAGGATATACTAGATGAAGTAAAAATTGTTCTTGCATTATACTTCAATCTTGGAGTATTTAGTTTTTACGGGATTATTTCATAAACTTTCAATTATTAATCTATAAAACTTATGATTTACCTCTGCAGAGAGTGTGTTGAACTCTCACTGTCTCGAGATCGTTGTCGAGCCAGCTTCTGTTTCAATTCAACATTGGATTCTAACAGTTCTGTCATCTCTTCTGGTACTGAAATCAAAAGTTTAATTTTTACTTGTAACACAAACTTTTATTTAGCTTCTTTAATGTATACACATACTTATCTGGCATACAGAAATTTTTAATTGAATTGGTTATTTTAATAATTGTGAAATAAAAAGACAAACGTATGAGGATGGAAAAAAGTTTATAAATAGTTTTGTATAAAGAATTTCTAAATACTTTTTTATTTGTTTGAAGCTTATTACTGATGATGGTTGACTTGAAAGATACAGATTTATTGGCATTTATCATCATTGTATGTCACAACAACAAATCACAACATTCGAGAACTGGGGTCTGATATTTTCAGGTGTGAATTTCTAAAATATAAAGTTAACCATACAAATATGTAAAAATTCAAACACATGGTGATAAACACACTAAAGTAGAGAAAAAATTTCATGTGAAAATATTTACGGTTTATCTGGTATCATAGTATCCATTTATGTATATTCCAAACCTGAGTCGTTTGATTATGAATGGGGTCATTATTGTGATTACCAACACACTACTTATCTGTTTGTGATGAATTATGTTAGTTATCCTTTACAAACTTATCAGTGAGTGGGCACCAATGTATGTACACTTGTTCTGAACCTAATAAATAACGTGCTGATGTCATACTGTGCAGCACTACTACAGTTACAACTTTAACACCATTAAAATCTACAATTAAACCACTTAATTATGTAATTAGTTGAACAATTGCACATTGGATAAACAAATTAACGCCTATGCCCTGAACAAGAAACTACCAGAAATGCAAAATACTTATCAGTTTGTACCCATTTTCACTCTTTGGTGAACACCTGACGGTACAAAAAGTAAGACTGTTTTAAAGACATTTATTCTAAAACAACAACAGAAAATATAATATTAATATATTCCAGTGATCATATGTTTGTTTACTTCTGAGCAGCTGTGGTCCGTGCATAGATGCAGCAGACGTGCATAAACACAGGCATAGAAAATATTAAATTAAGTCAAATACTGTTTGCAAATTCACTAGTAATATTTGCAAATAAAAGATCACTAATTTTTATTGCTTAAGTTACCTATACATGGTTTTTTTCACGAAATGTTGATTAAAAATATGCTATGGAATAAATAAAAACCATTTAATTTTCTGTACATCAGAGTATCACTTTATTAACTACAATTAAGAACGTTTGATGTATCAGAGGTTGGTCTCAACAAATTTAAATTGATGCTAACCCCTAAAAACATTACTAAACATTTACAAAAGTTTACTTTTTTAAAGTTTTCACAAAA
Source organism: Homalodisca vitripennis (assembly GCF_021130785.1). Lineage (NCBI taxonomy): Eukaryota > Metazoa > Arthropoda > Insecta > Hemiptera > Cicadellidae > Homalodisca > Homalodisca vitripennis. Next base: position 45,443,719 of record NC_060209.1, on the reverse strand, counting down.
AGTTCTTTATGTTTGTACAAAAACTAAAACTGCATTATAAATGTCTATAGATTCCTGTAAAATCATCACCATTAATAGCTTGTTAGGTACTCAATAAAATAGAACCATAACTTCATAAAATATCTCATTTAAAAATTATGAAGTGTTGATTTATTATTTTGGATAAATCACAACTTAACCAACCACAATGGGTCAAATGGATGGTCTGACTTTAACGAAATTAAGCACACCCAAATGATTTTTATTTTAAGTTAACTTTTATTATAAAAAGCAAAATTTCCTCTATAATAATTAAAAAATTCTGATTACACATCCACAAATTCAAGACCACTATGAAACAGACTTATGAGAAGAATTAACAAAATTGGATCTTCTCTGTATGAGGACTTACAATCTACTTGATCCTCCTCGCCAGCCTCCTGAAGGTACTGGACCAAGAAGTCTGCGAAGGCTCCCTTCTGAGCCAACAACTCTTTGTAGGTTCCACTTTCTGTCACTTGGCCCTCCTTCAGCACCACTATCAGGTCCACCTCTGGCAGGTAGGTGATGGCATGGGTCACTAGTATACGAGTCTGTATATCACAAATGTCATCAGTACGGCAGACTTTGGTTATTGAAAAGAACTTTATGTCCACTTCGGATATTTGCAAAATATAGTGTATTCATAAACTTTGCTTATCCAATTTGTTTGAGATACACGGATAAATTGAATAAACTGAAGATGAACTGCAATTCTAAATATGAATAAGACACTGATATTTTTCAGGTCACCAATGATAATTAACAAATAAAATTGTATTATAAACAACATCATTTACACTATATATGTGATATACAAATCTATTGGTCAGGTAATACAATCACGCAATAATGGTTTTCTAATACTCTTGGAATATTATCCAGCTGCATTTTAGATGTTGAAAATATGTTCATGAACACTATTAATAACTCCAAAATATGTTTATTTAAAAAAATATATGAGCATTTTTCATTTTTTGTCCAAATTTGCATCATAATTTTAAAAAGTACGATAATTTTGTCTATTGCAATTGTGTTCAGTAATAAAGGGTTGAATATAAATATTATGTAACTTAAATATGTTTTAACTGTTGCAAATATTTTTAAATGTACAAAATGAATGACAGCTTTTCAACAAGGCTAACAAATATAAAGGATTCGTACAAAAATCACATTATTATTTTCAAAATTTACATTAGGTCAGATTAAGCAACCAAATAATATAGTGATAAAATTCAGGAGCCTCTTAGGATATTTTTGATTTTGAGAACAAGGGACTTTTATTAAAGTCAAGACTAATAAAATCATTTCTGCAGGACAGAGAATTGATAAAAATTATTTTGGTTTATAATTTATATATTTACCTTTTTCTTAAGTACACCTTTATGCCCAATGACGTTCTCAAAGATATGTTTTCCGACATGAGAATCCACTGCACTGAGAGGATCGTCCAACAAGTAAATGTCAGAGTTGCTGTAAACAGCTCGAGCTAAGCTGACTCGCTGCTTCTGGCCACCACTCAGGTTTATTATACCCTGTCAAAACAAGTAAATGTCAGAGGAGTTGCTGTAAACAGCTCGAGCTAAGTTAACTCGTTACTTCTGGCCACCACTCAGGTTTATTATACCCTGTCAAAACAAGTAAATGTCAGAGGAGTTGCTGTAAAAAGCTCGAGCTAAGCTGACTCGCTGCTTCTGGCCACCACACATGTTTATTATACCCTGTCAAAACAAGTAAATGTCAGAGGAGTTGCTGTAAACAGCTCGAGCTAAGCTGACTCGCTGCTTCTGGTCACCACTCATTTTTATATTCAGCATACTTTGTCTTTTTCAAATTCTTACAACTTTGAGACAGTTATGCTATGTATTATAACTCTTTGATTTGCGATTATACATGTACAAAACAGACAATAATTGTATTAACATATTGATAAATAATTCTAATATATATATCACCATTGCATAACTTTGCTTAAAATTTAGTGGATGCAGAATTTTATTCTTGCAATGGCATATTATTATTCTGTTATTAGAGCAAAATATTACACTACTTAATCTTAACAATCTTAACATTAACCAATGTAATAATAACAAATATTATGTAAATAAAGAGTAGATTTATGTAGAGTGTAATTCAAATATAAGTACCTTCTCTCCTATTTCAGTCAAATCTCCAGCTGGTAGCATGTCGAAATCTTGCTGTAAGGCACAAGCCCGAGTGATTTTGGTGTAATTGTTGGGCTCGTAACCTTGTCCAAACAAGATGTTGTCCTTGAGAGTGGCGTTTTGGATCCAGGCTTGTTGTGGCACATATGCAATCGATCCCTGTACAGAAAACGTTACATTGTAACACAAAGTACGGATAATGATGCTCATAAGTGAACAACGCCATTTCTCGGCTTCAAAATGAACTAATATTTAAGCAGAAATTGATCAGATAGAAATAATAGTAGGAAAATTACTTCAGGTTTCTACATACTGAAAAGGTTTCTACATATTCTACCTCTGCAATTTACTCACACATATTCTACAGTGTTTTTGGAAGAAGTTTTAATAAAACCTTAGAAAGAATACTTGTTTACAAAACAGAACAATAAGAATAATGCTCAATTTATTGATTACGTTATTTCTATTATCATTCTGTAACTTCAGAGATACAAGTTTTTGATCAACTTCTAAATTTATAATGGCCATTCTAGTGATAAGCAAATCTAAAATTTTAAAATCTCATATCAAATTCTGAATCTTAATTAAAGCATTGATTCCCGATAAATGAATTTCAAATCCTAACATGTTTTTTCTAACCTAAGTATGATTGAGACAAAATCATCATCAATCCAATTTCTGTTATTCTTAAACCTTTCAAGAATTACTAGCATAGTATACTTTTAAAAATAGTTATTCCATTACAAACTCAATTGATTTTGTTTTTTCGAATAAAAATTCATTTAAAAAAGAAATGTTTTATTGAAAAACCAGTTTTATATTAGCTTTTAAACATTTTTCACTGCATAATTTATTAATGTTCAACACAAAACAAAAAGATTTCAGATATCTTCATAAATAATAGCTTCACATATTTCTTCTAAAGCCTTGTGCTTTTGGCAAAAAAATCTCTGGCACTTTTCGCATATTAACTTAAAAAATAGTGGGGCATTTCTCAGCATCTAAAATTTGTATGTTGAAAAATTTCAAACCATCCTTAGTCATGATCAAAAATACAGTAAAATAGTTTTCATCTGTGATGTTGGTATTACTAAATGTTGGTAATTATGCCTTTTTAAGTTATCAATACAATGCAATGAAATACACAACAATCGAACTAGTGAGTTCATCTGTGACACGTGTTTAAAGCTGTAGTCCCCGAATTATTATTTTTCTAATAGAATTTTTGTTAAACATTAGTCATAATGTTAACGAAAGAAGAAAGGATTTTCGCATTAAAAGCATTTGATAAAAGTGGTGCTACTGCAGTTGTTAATGAATGGGGAATACACTTTAGATCAAAACCACCGTCTAGACAAACAGTGTACGACATACGAGATAGATTTGAACAACATGGATCTGTTATGGATGCACCAAGGTCTGGCCGCCCAAGAACAGTCTCAACTGATGACAATTTATTGTGGGTATGTTTAGCTGTAACCAAAAGTCCTCAAAAATCGACCAGACGGTTAGCATCTGAGCTGGATTTATCACGAAAGTCAGTGCAAAGAATGTTATACAAACAGAATTATAAATCTTACATACCACGTTTATTACATGGGTTACTTGAAGATGATCCAGATCGACGACTTCAGTTTTGTGGATTGATGCTTAACCAACACAAACATGATCCTAACCTTTTTAATAAAATTATTTGGTCTGACGAGGCCAATTTTAAGTTAAGCGGATAAGTTAACAGACATAACTGTACTTATTGGTATACTGACAATCAAAGTCTTTTGTTAGAGCAACAGCTGAATCAATCTGGTGTGAGTGTTTGGGGGGCAATATCATCATTTGGCGTACTTGGACCATATTTTTTTGAAGGAACAGTGACAGGAGAAAAATATTCGGATATGCTTCAGAATTACGCGGTATCAGGACTCATGACGTTTGCAGAAAACTTTCAAGAACTTTACTTTCAACACGATGGTGCTCCACCTCATTACGCCACTGCCGTTCGCGATTATTTAAACGAACGTTTCCAAAGAAAAGTTATTGGTCGAAGGGCAGATATTGACATGCCCCCATGTTTACCAGATATCACACCAATGGATTTTTTCCTATGGGGAGTAGTCAAGAACTCTGTTTATTCTCGAAAGCCTCATACTATTGACGAACTGAGAAAATATTATTTAGAAAAACACGATAATTAGTTAATAAAGTTACCTTTTTTATGATTTTTCATGAACAAACTACAACAAAAACATGTTATAGCAAGTGGTAATTTGCGTACTGCCGATCAGCTTCCATCTAGCAGAAGAATATATGTAGCAGACTTGTGGTAATGCACAAAATAATAATTATACCAAATATTAACTGCAAGCTAAATATTATTTGAAAATGCGTGCCAGTTTGTTAATTAAGTTACCTATTTACAGGTTTTCAGCTCATAAATTAATGATGCTACGGATCTCCACAAATTCGATTGTCGAAGTCGATTCTCTAATCTAAATTTTGTTGAAGATACGGTGGATTCGAAATTTGGGATTCAGCTTCAACACATCACTAACCATTCTAGCTTTCTTTCTTACCTACACTGTTACTCTTCTTATTCCCACTTAAGTGCCTGGTAATATAAAAACGTACCTTAGTGTTGACTCGTCCAGTAAGTTTTTCCATCTCGCCAAGTATCGCAGAGAGGAGTGAACTCTTGCCAGAGCCCACAGTACCCACCACAGCCACCAGGGATGCCTGTTTCACTCGTACATTGATGTTCCGTAGTACCACTGCTTCCTCCTGCATTCCTCCCCATGAGAACGTGCCATTCTCCACTACCACTGGGTCAACTAGAACGTTACATCACATTATTGTTTGTGTATTACGTCATGTCTAAGTAGATTTCGAACAACTACTTCCCAGTACACTTAAGATTATCCCATAAATCAAAATAGACTACAATGTCAGAATTGTTGAACACGACCTTTTTATATTAATGATGAATTTGTTATGATTTTCTTACTAAATAAGATTATATTTATCGTTTGTTAAACTATACTAATATAGTGCTTTAATTATACAAATTTAAATAGTATTTAATATCTTTTAACATTATTTTTTTTCTTATATAATTACATCATGACGTTAAAATTATTTTTCAACCTCTTTAATTCAAGACACTTATGTACTTTCAATTATTTTAGATAAATTATTGTATTACTATGGATCATTCGAATTTTGACTGGCACCTTGAGGTTTGAACTATCTAAGTTCCATTGTATTTATTTTCAATATTCAATCTAGGTTAATTTCAATATATATACTCAGAAAAGTTTGAAATCCGCATTTTTGTCGGATATATTTTGTACCTACATTTATTCAAATGAAATAGTGAGTGCACTGTAATGTAAGCAAAGAAACTGACACATAGATGACACGTATGAAGTAACTACTGAGCAAGCTTTGCTGAGGCAATTACATCCCCCTACCATCAGCTGTTATAATATAATTATATTATAATTAGATATAATATTTTATTATACCTTTAGTTATTTGTTTAGTATGAATAATCAGCTTTATATCGAAAATTTTTCTCTTCACAACTTCAAGCTGTCATCACCCTCCATAATAGAAAAAAATCATCAAATATCTAAACTAAAAGAAAATACTTCATAGAACAAGTAAAAGAATAATAGTCCTTTTCAAATGTATGTGTTGTGCAATGCTAAACGCTATCTGGCAGACCACTATGAGATACTGATTATCCTTCCAATACCATTTATCTTTCCCTCATACATTAAATAAGTTCCTTTACTCACCTTATACATAATAAATAATTTATTAAAATTATTACTCTAACACATTCAAAAAGTTCTTTAACCATCACTATCGGAATATCTAAAAAAACTCACATTCTGACTGATCATGTTGCACACAGTTAGGGTCCAGCTCTTCAGAGTTCATGAACTTGTTTATCCTCTTCACAGAAACCCCTGTCTACGTATTGAACATCATGACATAATTAGAAAAGTTTATTATATTACAAGTAGTTATTTGTGTTACACTGTTATTATGCTAAACAGACATAAAACAAGAATTAATAACCTCAGTAATTAACGTATACTCATCTACCAAACTTAACAATACAACATAACTGTTTCACAATTTTAACCACTTAGGCTAGTTGCACACACACCGATTTTGGACGACCGATTTTTTTACCGGCCGTCCAAATTCCAATAGTGAACTGAATGAGGGAACGGAACCTGGCACACTCGCCGACAGCTGATCGGCGCCGGTAAAATGCCGGTGAGCAGCCGGCCACTGCCACTGCGTACCGCCGTTGCCGGTGACAACAGTGGCGCATGTGACTAAACACATGCTGGCACACGCACCGATTGTTTACCAATCGTCCTCACAGCTCTCGCTCCGCCATCTTCACGAACAAATCCATTTCGTTTGGTTGAAAATCGCCAAATTTCAGCTGTTGCTTCATTGTCCAGGTTAATGTCCAAATGCACCGGTATAATGTAATGTTTTTTGTTTTAAAAATATTCATAAATCAACATACTCCTGCTAAACTATTTTTCAGGTATCTAACGAGCGGGTGCACCTTTACCGACCTACATTATTCCTTTAGAGTTGGGATTTCCACTGCAAGGAAAATAATAAAAGAAGTATGCCAAGCCATCTGGTTAGTTATGAAGAGAGCGTGTATACCTGAATTTACTAATGATTATCTTGAAACCATCGCTTCGATTTTTTATCGACCGTCAAAAATCGGTGTGTGTGTGTGCAACTATCCTCATTCAGTTCACTATTGGAATTTGGACGGCCGGTAAAATATCGGTTGTCCAAAATCGGTGTGTGTGTGTGCAACTAGCCTTAGGTACAAGATGGCTATTTACTGCAAGTTTTATAATTAATTACAAAATCATAAGTTTTAATTGTTGTAAATGCTGATTTAAACAACAGATGTTTGATCTAATGGTAATGGTACAATATTAAGATAACAGGAAAGTTATGAACTACATGATTTGTTTCCATATGAAGGAGTGGGCAAGGAAGATGTTCAGATAAATACATCAGATTTATGAGATATGTCAAATGAAGAGATAAAGTAATCTAAAATGTTTTAAGTAATCAAAGAGTAATCACAAATGCTAAACACTACTTTAGCTAGAATATTTTCAATATGGGAGCCCCAATCCACATTTTTATAAAGGGATAGTCCTAGAAATTTGGAATAAATAGCATGAGCAATCTGAATGTCTTTTATTTTTATATTTAGAAGAATGGGTAATTTTTTTGTTTGTGATTAAAAACTAAGAAATTTGTCTTATCAATGTTCAAAAGCAATTTATTATTTTCAAAACAGTTTGCAAGATAAGTTATTGTTGGATGACCCCTTCACTCTTTCCACTGAAGGGGTAGAAATTTTAATGTTTGTATTATCTGCATAAAATTACAGTTTTTCTGATTGTTCAATGCATGGCAAATCATTTGTTTCATTTGTTTATTGAAAATTAACAATATAAGCCTAATATAGAACCCTGAGGAACTCCATGCTTTATTTAGGAAATTAAAGAATTATAAATTTAATTTTATGTATAGAGTTAAATAATTATATTATATTTATATACCATGTTATTCAGGAATGTTCAAAGAACATTTTCCTTATTAATATGAAGTATACATGCGTTTTAAATGTAGTCACCACATGCTTGTTAACATTAAAATCTATTAAAAAAGGTAATTCAAAATGTTTTATTTGTACAAAAGTTATGATTGTTTATATGAAAAAAACAAACTATACACAAGATAGGGCATTTAATTTTGAGCAAATCCAAAAAGACACAAGTTTTTTAATTTGTTTACATATTATAGTAAAATTTAAAAAAAAATAGAGATGGTAAAAACTGCTACTTGTCAAACAAGTTAAACTTCAGTGTTTACTTTTGATTATTTACTCCTGTAACTATTTTATTTTTCAAATAATTATCTTTCAGCTTACAATCAAAATAAATGTAACTTAAAAAATTAAAGTTCTAGAATTTTATAAGAGCGATCATGAAAGTTACGGTCCATTGTCATAAAAAAACTGTAGTAGCTCTACAAACACAATCACAATACAAAAAAATATAATTACTAATTGTAAATAACAAACAATAACATGTATTTGCTAGAATAAAAACATGGCGTGAACCAGTTGATTAATTGCAGCGCACGCAGCTGGTGCAGTGCGCGAGAACGTAAGATATAGCTCAGAGATTACACAATGTACAAATATTTTAAGCAACATGAAAATGATCAGAGAGTTTATTAATCAAGAAATTTGGATATTTCTCTTTCTATTAAGACCATACACTGCTTGTATGTTTTGAGCATATTTTAAAGACATAATAAAAAAAGTTAAGCCATATTAAAAGACTCGATATTAGGGGCTGCAATTTAGAATAAAACTAAAACGCCTGATATCAGATTTTTTTGTTGAGAAGTTAGACAAACTGGAAATTGTTTTAGAGGGATTTTGCACATAAGTAAATATCAAGATTACATGGCGAAAGGAAATATTGTGTTCATTATTCAGTCAATTTAAGAATCATTGAAATACCAGGTGATCTAAATGTAAATACGAGGTTGCAAGACTGGGTGATATACGCAAAAACTATCAGGTTGTTGTTGATTGGACATGAGGGGAAGTGAAAGGAATGCTTGAATACTTTGTTCAAGGATCCTTTCTTTGTTTGTTATCTTATTATAATATGAATGCTATAAATTTAAATTATTATTAATATATAACATAATCTATTAATACCCTCCATTCTTACACCATATGTTGTGAAATTTACAATACCCATAGTTTCTTAAATAACCAATAACCCTAAACCAACACATTTGATTAAGCGATTTAAGTACAAAGAGCTCCTTAATGTTGGTTATACCCACATAAACAGATTATAAACTTATATAATAGCATTATACTACGTTAGTGATGGGGAAATCCAGAATTTCTAATCTCAAATCCAAATCTTAAAAAAATCTATTCTTGGTTCTCAATTTTCAAATCCTAATAGCTCTTTTTAATCTAAGTATGATTTAAAAATAATTATCACCAATCCAACTTATGGCATTCTACTACCTTATGAGTGTTTGATAATATAAAAAGTAATGAAAAAAGTAAAATAATTTGTTAATTAGGTTATCATGGGTTTTCATATACTAAGTACAAAATTATGATTTTGTGATTGGTATTTTCCATAATGCTGATCAGCTGTTGTCTGCGAATAAATGCAGCAGACTCACGAAGCTGCGCGTTTTGAAAATTCAAAGTATGGCAAAACCATATTTTAGCAATCCGTAATTTGTGCACCGTCGATCAGCCGATAATAATGCATGGCAGATCTCCACCGATTCAAATGTCAAATCACAACGATCGATCTTGAAACAGAACCTTTGTTGAAGATTGAGTGGATTCGAGATTCGACTTCAACCCCTACTATTCTACGTGTTAGATAACTACTATACTACACCACAGGATCGATCTGAAAAGCCCACAACCTGTGAAATACATACACTTTATAAGCTATACATAGAAAATATAAATGAGTTACTTTATTTTTGGATATATCATACACACATATTGTGCAAGTAAAACAAAAATGGCCTAGATGATCTAATAATAAATAGTTTGATATTTAAGAATGGAAACAAATTTGTTTAGTGAAGCTTTACGTTTAGGAGGATTATATTCCAAATTTCCTTTATAGATTTTCTTTTACACTGTCTAGTATTTTTTAGTATAAATTTAATTTAATAATTATTTGAGCACTTAACTGATATACAATGTATTTTGACCTTTGAATTACTATATTAAAATATATTAAAAATTAATAAAACAGTTTGATTTAATAATAAGTAATATCAAAGTTGTGTTCCAAAGGCATTTGCATTATTTTGCATTTATTTATAGTATACGAGTAAATATTAATTAATTTACATTACACTAATAGTAACTTTACATTAATTCTTACAACTCAGTCATATTAGCCAAATCTTTTAATATCAAGTAAACTCATTTAATAGTGAAATGTCAATCATAAAAATAAAAATTACAAAGATAAAAAATGGAGTAAATATGTTTGGAAGAAACTGCACAACTGTACTTAGTAGCAATATGTATAATAGTAATAATAACAAATTACTACCATACTTCAATAATTACTGCAATTTTAAAGTTGACAGTTGTTTTCAATTTTTACTGGTTCCTTAATTTTGAATTATTAAAAATTTACTGTAATTATTAAAGTAAACTTTATTTATGCTTAATTTTTCAGTCCTTTAAAAGCTGTTTTACTGTGAAGAAAGTGCTAATATAAATATTTTGATCAATACATAAGTTTTGAATTTTTTTATATCATTACACAAAGTTCTTAAAATGACACAACACTCCCATCAAATCTCTGAAAAATCCTTTTTAGTAATATTTTCAAATATTTCTTTACTTTGAAATGGTTAAAAAGATATTTTAAAAATAACTATATTTGACAATTTTTAGTTACACAAATTTTGAGCAGTTTTCAAAGTGACATCACAAACTAAAAAAGATCTATTAAAAAAAATTACTATGAATAAACCTACCTGAACCATGTTGGATATCAGCATAGGAAGCATGGAAAGCGGGAAGCGTAGAATGTTGAACAGTGAGAGCGACACAAAAGCTTTTTCTGAGTCCAAGATGTTCTGATCGTCAATCAACACATAGACTGCGAAAGTTACCAGTGATACCTAAGAGTGCGGCTTGGTTAGAGAAGCGAATAATGTGGAACCTTTGTGCGTTTGCTCAGTGGATGCATAACTTTGATTCTGTTTAGTTCCAATTTTGTATATAGTCTTTAAACCTTGAAAACAGAAATTCTTCCCTTATGACGTTCACACTGACTATCAAAAGTTAGCAGGACAAAAAAGTATCTTATTGAGCTGACTAGAGCAAGAAGAAATCACGAATAAAGAACTTTATTAAATTTAATAAAAAAAATTTCTCCGCGCTCAGATATGTGTCTGAGTTTTCCATACATTCAACAAACCGGTGCATGTGCAAAATTTTTAGTAATTCGCAATCCTTAAATGTTAAATATTAATATTAAAATTTCATAACTATATTATATATATATATATATATATATATATATATATATATATATAGTGTGTGTGTGTGTGTGTGTGTGTGTGTGTGTGTGTGTGTGTGTTTCCCATGAAAATAATGTTATTTTTGCATCAATAAGTTACTTTTGCAGTTTATATTGATATTGGCTGGTTTGTACTTTCAAATTGAACCTATTCTAGGTACAGCAAAAAACTGATGTGTCACTTAAATCTGGGCAACACTGTGGATGTCATAAGTCAAGACATTTACCCATTACGACATATTCATAGAATTTTCGTAAATTATAATGTACACAATAAATTTAAATAAGACAATTCAGATATTTCTGTATACCACAATTCTGATGATATAGACATATCCGTATACTGCACTTTTAAGGGTTAATATCGTTTACTATTTCCTCTTTCTTGCGCTCAAGAAGCCGCTAGAGTTTTAAAATATTTAGCTTTTTGTGCAAAAATTTTTTAATAGTACAACTAAGACCAAAACCTTCAGAAAATTAGTTGTATCCCAACATGTTCCTAATTACCCTTACCATATAGGAATATAATGTTATTGTGATAAGACACAGACTGTTGCACTATTGTATTTATAATTACATAAATTATGAAGAACAATATCAGTAACAAAATAAAGTAAGTCTGAACATTAAGTAGTGATTTCAAATGTATGTAAAAAAATGATTACAACACAATATGGTTAAATCAAATGGTTCTCATTTGCTATTTTGTTGATTTTTTACCAGACTACAAACAGTACGCTAAGATTTGATTATACATTTATAAATCTTTAAAAAAGTTAGAATTCTTTTTTCCACCCACCACTGCAAATTTTACTAAAAATATATTCACAAATGTACATATGTATAAACAAAAGAGAAGCAGAATCATGCATCCACTGACCAATCATGCATAACCAATAACCAGTGCATTTATTTCCATTTGATGTACAGGGCTTATGCACTAATTCATCTATCAAAATACCTCAATGATGCCTGTCAAGAACATCGGGAACAGAGCCATGGGAAATCGCATCAAATTGAACAGTGTCAGAGACACGAATGCTTTCTCAGCATCCAATACACGAGTATTGTCTACTAAAATGTACACAGCAAAAGTTGCAAGAGAGACCTAGACATGTTAAGACATTAGAAAAACCTGTAAACATGTGTAAAAAACTGATATGAAGATGGATCAATCCTTCATATTCAAAAATTTACAAACTCTAGTGATGGCCATCTTCAGCTGTGAACGTGTTGGCTTCTAAGAAAAAAAAACTGTTTAGTAAAGAAACAAAACAAGATAAAAATACATCATTGGTGTCAAAATGATCATACATTTTAAAATAAATGAGCATTATAAGAAATGTGCTAACAATGTTATTGAAAAATGTTTAGACAAAGAAACTTGAAGCTCTCAATTATTCTGCCATGGAAACATGAGTTAACATTTTAGTAAAATAATAAGCCTTTTTCATTAATTAAAAAGATAAAATCAAATAAAATCTTTTTTACTGAAACTCTAGCCATTAATATATATTCTGAAAGAGAAAATGCCTGGAAATTGGTGCCTTTTGCTACCCCTTTTACACTCTACTAAAGACTCATGTTTGAATGTAGTTTTACTGGTAGTTTACCACTGCTATTTCCAGAATACAAATTCAACTTAATTTTTAATTTTTATTCATAATTTTTTTATTTAAACAATAAATCTATTAACAATTAACAACTACCACAATTAAAACATTTTGTAGGCCATATTACTAAAAGAAACTAAACTTTATTTTGTCACTTTCACATAATACTATATTAGGAACTAATATAAAACATTAAAAATGTTAAGTGTTTGTAACATTGCTACCAACAATATTGTTGTAAATGCAATACAGAATTTATTTATTTATCATTCAAGAACAAATGGACATTGACATCATAAGACAGAACACAACCCTGCTACTGAATCATCAAATCAATAATTATGTTTCAGTGATCCAAACTACAGTAGATCCATTGCCTGTTAATCAGAACTTGGTTATAATGTGTCCAAAAATGTAATTCATGACTAGATATTGCAATGAAATTACAGTAGAACCCCGCTAATCCGCCTTCGGGTAATCCGCCTCCTAGCTTAAACCAACCATGCCGTCGCTAATCAATGTTTGTTTACGTTTCCAGTACATCGCTTTATTTAAATCGTTCAAGTCAAATCCTGTCGATGACGCATCATTCACAGGCAGTGTGAGTGCATGTCAGTTGACCGGTGACAGTCAGTCGAAACAGTTTGTGCGAGTGTGTGTTTGTGATTTACAAACTTTACAACCGGAAATTGAAGCCCGTGACGTCAGCAAGTGGGTTGCAACAGCGGATGTCAACTGCACAACAGAAGAAGAATTAACTGATGAAAAGATTATTGAAACTGTAATGCAAGCAGATGACCAAGATAAAGATGTCGAACCCACAACATGAGTATCACATACAGAAGCGAAAAATGTGTTTGATTTGGCCCTTCAGTACATTGAACAAAGTCCAGTGTCTACCCCAAGTGGACATTTTGTGGATCCGGAAATGGAGGAATATTGCTGTGAAGTCGAGATTGTCATCTGCTAAGCAAAAGAATATTATGGACTTCTTTAGACCAACACAAAATAATTAAATTCAGTGATAATAATATTGCGATAATCTCTTAATGCATTTTTGTTTAGTTTAAACTATAGTTTTATCACGTTTTTATGTTAATAAATGTTCTCCCCTGATATTCTGACCTTTTTACTGATCCGACCATACTCTTGGTCCCGTAGGTGACGGATTAGCGGGGTTCTACTGTACTTAAATATGATAACTCTGTTAAAATGGAACAATTTGATGTTTACCAAGAAAGGTGCACAGGACCAAATGAAAGAGGTACAAGCATTGAGATAAGCAGCTTGTTTGAGCACTTTCATCTCTTTATCTCTGATTTTGAGCACTTGCTGCTCAAAACTTGGCTCCCACGCATACAGCTTCAGCACCTTTAAAAAATACAGCAAAGATTAATTGCAAAATACATATCATTCATCTCCATTACAAGGCCATCTAGCTGTTCATTTTATGTTGTAAGTTTTGGCACATACTAACTCCAAATCTTTTGCCAGCTATTGGGTTTTTATTTTATAAAGGATCTATCTGGTTTTATTTTTAACAAGTGAATACTTTTGTTGCCTAATTCCTATCATAAGGCATTGAAATATTAATCTATAATGGTATACCAAATAATTATGACCTTCTTAGATCTAAAAAATATTGTTCTATACAAATATTCATTTTTTTATGAGATAATAATTTTATATTATGATTTTTAAACGAAATATTGATATTTATAAATATACATAATACAAGATCAATGACTATCAAAACAAAGATCATGGTAAAAGCTACTAAACTATTTATTATTACACAAAATAGTCTCTCCCTAAGAAATATACTCACTGTACAGTTACAAAGACCAAGATTTCACTTTTAGCAGATTCAACAATAGGCTACATTAATGATGCAACACAAAAGTAGGCTAAAACAAAATACACAATAACAATCCTAGTGTATTCTGAACATTGTAATATGAAAACAAAGTGTTCTGATTATCTACAGGACACAATGGTGATCAAAATTTCAAAGGCTTACAACATGCTGGAATATATGTAGCACATGGGGAGGCTATTCCACCACTCACATGGGCTACCATGATTATTAAGAGATTAATCATCTTCAAATTCTAAGTATATTCTTCAAGTGTTTTAATAAATTCTTCAAAAACAAGCTCTCAAGAGTTATGGAAAATCTACAGTCACAATATAGCTGTAAAGAGGTATTTGAAGAACTAGGAATATAAACTTAGTGGGTGATTTTAATTACTAAGATTTAGCATTTGAAAACTTTGATTTATAGAGTTTTGCCTTGGAATACTTTAAAGCCATTGTGGCAAAGAATATGTAAAATTATTATTTTTATGTTACTAATTATATTTTATACTGGTATGTTCTCAATTTTAATTTATAAAATAAAAGTATTGAAATGAGATTAACCTTTTAACCCTAAAAGTGATACGAGTTGCGATCACAACACATTAAAGCACATTTCACAATTGCGATGCATTAGCGAAAATCATCATGGTGCCACTATTAAAACAATTGATATCTTTAGTATAAAAAATAAAAAAGAGTTGTTTTACTAATATATATCATTAACCCATTTACTAAACGTTAAAATGAAAATATTTTTACCCTCATGTACCGAATTAATTGTTCAGTTTGCAATGAAAATGATTATCACAAGACAAACAATTACAAAAAATGATTCGTTAAAATGATTTTTAAATTATTCATTTAAGCACAGTTAAAAATTATTACACCTTTGCACTCCGACGTCCGAAATATCGGACATCGATGTTTTGGCCAAAACCTCGGACGGACGTTACCGACATTATTGGACTTCGCTTTGACTGTTTAGGCCAAAAACCTCGGTACGTCCCGACAAATGTCTGACATTTGGTCAAAGTCCTTTTATATGGCTTTATTAAATTATCCAAATGCGGTAAATTTGCTGATGAATAACGCAAGCTTGGATAGTTGTTGGATGTAAAAACGCGTGAGTAAAACCTTTATACTCTATGACGGTGGATTTTTGCAGTTTCTTACTTTGTGTTGTAGAGGATTTGTCAACTTCACCTTCGTTCGCGTCAGCTGATTTGATCCCAACCTTCAATAGTGCTTCTTCATTGGTTTTGTTTTAGTCTGATAAGTTTTATTTTCAGTCAATAAGGTTATGTATTTGACGATCTGAGTGGATATATTTTATTGTCAGTAACATATCAGAATTCGGAATCATCTGACGATTGCCAAAAGTGAAAGTGAGGGAGGTATTACTGGTACTTTTGGGATTATACCGGACCCACACCCAGAACATTGAATCGTTATTTGACATTTTTGGCTTCTACTGATTACTAGATTTGCCGTGCGTAGAACAATATTTCCGTCAATATAAAACAGGAATTGTTCTTATCGCAAACCCCTCCCCATCCTCAGACAGAGGATCGAGCGGTCTAGTAGAAAATAACGTGATTGCAGAGTCCTCGCCGCCCCGTTTCAAGGCTTGTGCGATCGCTTTGTCTGTAACTTCCGTGTTTTTACCCCCTACATTTCTCAAAACATCAAAAATTTCAACAAAAAACAAAACATTACCAAACAAAAACTAAACTCTTTATAGAAAAAACACACAAAACTTGTTTTTTTTATTTTCTGGATCACACTCATGCCACTAAAAATGCGAGTGCCCCTCTTGGCCTCACGGTGCTCGCCAAAGCCCGCGCTGATGTTCAACGAAGAACAAACATCCCCTCCGAGAGATAGTACCTATCTAGAAAAATAACATCAAATTCTAGAGGGGCTGATCAGTAAATATAAATTAACTTGTATAATGAGAAAGGCAATGTATGTACCGTGCAAAAAACTTAAAATAATCATGTTGATGGCCGACTCCGGAAAACCTGCCGTACTAGGGATTACTCGAGAGAAGTATAAGATAACAGCGACGAACAATACCGATCACAATACCTGGAAATGCTTGTTGATTGATGGAAATTAGTTTCTGTTACTCAACTCTATACATCGCTGTAACTAACGTTCTAAGTTCAATTTGAAAAAGGTTTAAGTGTTTGGGGGCAATTAATAACGTAAATCTCTGACCCCAATTGAATAATCGTTGGCTAAGTTTGTTAATTTTGTAATTAAAGAGCTCTGTTTTTTCGAGTTCTATCATGTTCTTGTGTTCTATAAAATTTGTTATATTATTATGTGTTCATTCATACTGGTGTGTGTCGGTATACATCGCCAAAGTACCGGTATTATTGGCATAAAAAAGGTGTAAAAAGTAAATATTTCAATCATTTGACAAATAACTTTCACTATTTGGTGGAAGGAAATTGTTGGAGAAATTACAATAACCTGGCCTAACAATTATTTGTTTGTTTTATAGAGGTTAAGTTTATGGAACCATATCTCTTTATGTGCATATTTTAAAATTATGTAAGTGAACCTAGAAATATTAAATAGTTGTATAAAATGTTCAACAATCGCAGTTTTTTAAGGTTATAAACAGCTAAAAGTTGTAACTTTTGTAAACATTTTACTGAGCCAAAAAAAATTTTTTTTATGTAAGTGCAAAAAAGGTATTAAACAATAAGGTAATTTATCAAATATATCATTTTTATATAATAAAGAATTTTATATGAGAAAGTAACAACAAAACCAAATTAAAATACTCTATCTGCTAAAATTAAAAAAGGTTACAATCTTTTTAACCCTAGTAGTGTGTCCATGTTACCAAAGATAAAACGTCAGTCCATTTTTGACGTGGTTGCAAGGTTTTTTTTAACAAAAATTCGTAAAAAAAATACTTAAGATACCAAGTAAACAAATAGTGTTATATATTCGTTTTATTTCTTTCTCAGAAGATTGTACTAATTTTGGAAATAGGAATAAAATGTTTGGATATTCTTTGGTTTTCAGTATATACTTTTAATGTAAAATAATTGAGAAATTTGCAAAGAAGTTTTATATGAAAATTTCACTTGTTTGGACCGCTCTGTAATGGTATCAGAAATTATTACAGTAAGTTCAAAATGTTAAATGTATAAATAAAATGTTAGATAATTTTATGCCAAATTAAAATAATATATTAAAAATTCAATAAAACACAATTGTTAATTTTTGCCATTTTTCTTTTTAACCAAAAACGATAATACTCTTTTGGTACAAAAATGCTACAAGGGTTATTGGGCCCTTTTTTCATTTTCTTTACCTCTCCAAAAATGCTGGACTATATATTTATATGAAAAAACAGTTTTCTATTGTCAATAGTTTCTAGACAAAGCTATTTGAAAACACTAAAAGTAAACAACAACAAAATAAACTGTTATTTTTTATATAAGCTGTACAAAAAAAAAAATCCTGTTGAAAAATGAAAATATTTCGTCAACAAACATCCGGAAACAAGCTACAAAATTTTTTCACTTATACTTTATTGTTATGTTAATTTTTGAATTATACCCTTAGTAAAGTACGTGTTGTTTGGGCTACAATAAAACCTATCAATATATGTTCAGAATACTTTGAGAAGGAACTGGAGTCTATGACTTTTTTTTGGTTAACATGTCGCACGTTGAAGAATATACTCATAAAAAAATAATCTGGTTTTGGCAATGGAAAAAAAAATATGAAAACCATTTTTTTTACTTGTTAATAATTATGTTTAGCGACATAATGTTTGAAAGAAATGACTACACAATCAATATTTTGAAATTGCAGTAAAAAATAAAATTGAGTTGGTGCGTCAAATCATTGGTAAAAACCTTGCATTGGTTGAATAAATTGTCTGAGAAAAGGCCCTATATAACACAATAGATAATATAGTTTTTCAAAATAACATTGTTTTTATTAATGTTTTTTGTATTCATTTCATATCATTGAGCATTAAGGCGTATAGAGGATTTTAACCTGAAAAAAAAGAGACCTAAATTATGAAAAATCGGTAAAAAAATAAGCTCATGTGAAATAAAAATGTTTCAAAACCAATGGCCGACAACGGGATGGGTTTGTGGTTGGTCTTGCATGCGAACGGCCGTGATCATCTCTTTTCGTTTCGCACTGCCGGAAACCTACTGCACTGAATCTAAATTTACCGCTGGAAATGTGTACCGAGTAGATAGTTCGGTAGATCGTTTTTTTCACTTGTACAATGATTTTTTTATTTTCTTTATTGACTTCAATAAAATAACTGTTGTGAATGTTATTCGTATCTACAACCACATGAAAGTATATGCTGGTTTACAACTTTTAAAATTGTCCCTTTTTTAGAATATTCATAGGGGTAAATCAACTATTCAATATATAATGACTTTTCTAGTTTGCACTGGATAAAGCGAGAATATTTCAATTCCGCGTCTATTGACATATGAACAGCACCTTTTGCAGGTCAAAACGTACTTGCAGTGATTGAGTTGAAAAATGACGTAATTTCTTTGACACCGGCCACCCAGAAACTTTTCCACTCAAATGTATAGACCGTCTTCAGAAAACATTTCACCACGACCGTAAAATTGACGATGTTACAAAAAAAACGCGTTATATATGAAAATATGTAGAGTGGAATCTCACAACATTTCAATGATAACCAATAAACATGGTGATATGTTTAAAGATAATAATAGATTACTTTTCAATGAAAAACTAGAACGCGACAATTACAATATGTGGTTCCGCAACAACACACAATAAAATTACAAACCGACATAAAATATGCTGGTTTCCAACACTTCTAGGTTCTAACCAAAACCTTTAACACAAATTAGCTAAAAAGGGCTCTTCTGAGGTTTT
Source organism: Homalodisca vitripennis (assembly GCF_021130785.1). Classification (NCBI taxonomy): domain Eukaryota; kingdom Metazoa; phylum Arthropoda; class Insecta; order Hemiptera; family Cicadellidae; genus Homalodisca; species Homalodisca vitripennis. The sequence continues at coordinate 45,423,988 of NC_060209.1, read as the reverse complement.
CGCCCCCAGCAGTAACTTGGTTTCATTAGAGGCCCGAGTTTTTGGTAGTAGACCCAAAAATTTTACTCTTGAGTGCCCAAAGGGTTTTTTAAACAACCATATAACATGTTAACATTGTATTTTATACTTTAAGTATTTAGTTGCTTAGCAACAATTAGATTTATACCAGATCTACCACTAAAAATAAAATTATATGGATCATTAGCTTGCATTGGCCACTCCCGAGTTTGGCCTTGTCACATACTTTTTGTAAATTTCTTCATTGCCACTTTCACTCAATATTTCATCATCAAGGTTACCATCACTCTCTTTATTTTCACTTTCACTGAGTATGTTCTCCACAAAGTTATGAAAACTTAAAAAAAATTATGTCATTTTAACACAACATCATTTTAACACACATCATTTTAACACAACTTCATTTTAATGTAACATCATTTTAACACGTTATTTGACTGCAACATTATTTCAGATGGCAAATAATAAAAACAATCAATCAACAGATGAAATGATATACAACAATCCATTTTGAGAGAACCAGCCAGCTTCAAAATCAATTATGATACAACCATCGGTAAAATAATGTAGACAAATGCAAAAATAATCAGTATCGGGAATATTTTTCGACTCAAAGTATTACGAACTTAGCGTGACAGGCACTACCGGTCATCGGTAATCACACAGACAATAACTGATGACAGACAAATAACTGATGACAGACAATGTATATCATTGGTAGCCAATAGGTTTAAAACTTCTGTTCCTAAAATTTCATTATGTTGGCAATCCAGCAAAATCATATGACATGCAGCTACAATACAAAAAAAAACCATGTGTAGATAGTCCTGTATATGAACAACTATGAGACTCACCGCATAGTTGATGCCTTGCCTCTGGAAATGCATTGGTGACTTACTTTGTACCACACTTTTTTACAAGTTATTATTTAACCATTTGCATATTATTCTCATGTAAAAAAGTGGACTTTAGGAAAATACTGAATGAGTAACATTATTATTATTATTATTTAAAAATATATCAAACGTGGTTAGTTTGAATTTTTATTTGCAAGTAATGCAAATAAAAAAATAAAATTTTGGTAAAATTTAATTACATATATGTATGATAGACAACATTAAAAATACAATTGGCTTGACTTTTAATATTCTATATCTTAATTCAATGTAACATTTTTATACAGGTTTAATCAAATGTCTGCAATTTTACCATTTCATAGCTGCCACTAATGCTCTATAGGCTAAAATAACCACTCGCTCAATGAGTTAAAATATACACTACTTCACATCCATACAATAATAATAAATTACTTGTAGCAATTATATTTCGGAATGAATTAGGTTTTAGTTTTTACCTTGATACCAGAGAGAATTTCATTCATCAGCTTAACTCGTTCGTCTTTGTTTTTCATCTGTTTAATCTGTAGGTTTTTTACTTTGTTGGCTACCCAGCCGTTGACAGGAATTAAAATAATCATGACTGCCAATCCAGCGAGCACGGAAGGTCCTGTTGAATAATTGATAATATGTTTTAGTTTGATTTATCAAAATCGGAATAGATTATACACTTTTGATTTTTGAGAGCACATTATACTTCACAACATAGATCTAAAATCTTTGCTTACCAAGGGTCTGCCAGAGGAAATAGAGAGCCAGAGATATCTGGAGAGGAGCGGACCACAGCATGTTGAGGTACGCTGTGAGGTCCATGAAACGCTGAGCATCCACTGACATGAGATTCACGACCTCTCCCACAGTTGACTCCTTGCGGGCAGTGTTGGATATTCTTAGAGCCTGGGGAAGAAACATTTCACTAAACATTGACAATTTATAAGAGGCAATATAGTGAAAATAACTCCATAAAATATTTTTTTTTACTTTTTGATAAGCTACTTATTGTGTTTATGAGGCTGTTTCATTCTTATTAATCGGTGTGTACAAGCGTGTGCACTAGCTTTTATAACTTTTACTGTCTAACAATTCCACAATATACTAATGTAAGCCGTAAACTTACAAGTTATAATTGAACTCTTCTCTCGTTACAGCAGATAATGTTAAAGACGTTCTCTAGAGTTGAGAAATTCTGTTTTTCTCTATCTTGCTTAAAAACTAAAAGTAATAAGTTAGTAGATTCCATAAGAAAAAAAGTGAAGAAAAGCAATAGATAAGTATTTTTTACACTTGTCTGATAGTTGTTAAAACCTTTGTTGTGTATAATATTATACCACAGTAGAGCCTCACTAACTTAACACCCGGTAACTTAACAGTCTGTGTAACTTGACAGTACCAATGTTTACAGATCAAATTTTATCCCGGTGGTCAAAGTTTTTGAAAAACGCTGTGTATTTGTTAATCTCTTGGCGTGAATATCAAAATACTTCATTCAACAATGTCGAAGAATAGATGGGTCTTAATGGAGCCAGTAAACCAATGGGAGAAGAAGAAATAGTCACTGACATTAAAGAACAAGGTAGGGTTGAGATAAAAGATGACTTACATGACGAAAGAAATCGATTCACAAACAGAAAGGATTACTTACAGTGACAGCATACAATACATTGAGAGGGTGTGGCAGTATTTAGAGCAATAGAGATTATCTGCAATGGGCATTCTTTTCCTTCATCGCTTTACAATGAATCTTTCAAACATCAAGGTTTATGTAAGAAACTGACATCAATCAAGATGGTTTTTCATCAGGGACTGTCCATTATTTGGTTTATTTTTGTTCTGAATTTTGTTTCTTCATCTTAGATGTTCAATACTGTATTCCACTATGTTATATTTAATTTTGTATGCATGTTACATGAGAGATTTCTGTTCTATAGGACGAGAAAATTACACCTATATAAGGACCTTTGCGCTGCTTCCAAAGTGATAGGATATTCTGCATGGATAAGAATGCGGGTAGGAGCCACCTCCTGTCGATATCCATGAGAAAGAATTTAGGGCACTAATCCCAATTCATGTCCCCATGGAAGAAAGGGAAACCAGCTCTGAACCAGCCTCTCTAATCAAAGTAGGCAGGGGGTGGCCCACCCTTACGTCTAGGCTAGCAAGAACCTTAATTAGACACCTAGGGAACGAACTCCACCAACTCCAACAGTCATCTTCCACAGTAGACTAGACCCATCGAATTACCCTTGTACCTCAAAATCTGGACATTTGCGGTTAGTGATGTGCCGCTCCTGGACCAGCCAGAAGTGACCCCTGCTGGGTATACATGAGGGATATGCTAATAAAGTAGGACATAAAATCATAAAGTTTTTGATCTCAAAACAATGCAAAGAGTTCATTCTACACATCTTCATCACTGACTTTTTTGGATTTCTTCAGCCGGATGTGGACTACAGATTCTAAGAGTCGAGTCAATGAACGCGTCTAATTTCTGACACTGCACTAGGTGACAGGTGAAATGGAGCTAAACTCAATATTAGCACCAAATAGTAAAGGTTTTAGTCATTTACAATGTTTTCTCTTATTGAATATTAATGTTCATGGAAAAGTTGACAACCCCAAAACTTAAAAACTTTATAGTCCACATTGTGTTGAGTTACTGAGGTTTTATTGTATTTTTACTTCTTCTCCACATTTTACTTTTCATGCAATTTTTTTTTATGATGATAAATTGTGATAAACATTCACATATGTGCATTCAATCTCTTCCTCTGATTCTTCATTTACATGCTCTTGACCACCGGATGAACTGAAAGTATGCTTTTTAACAGATCCTTATTATAATATCTATTACTATAATGACTTAGACCTTAATGAAATCTAATTTGGATGTTCGATGTTCTTGAAATTCTTGATAACCTTAAAGTTTCTGAAGGTAAAACTATTACTGATTATATTTGTTTACAGATAAATACACAAATGTGTTTATATTCCTAAATTTTTTACAAATTTAAATGGCTCAAGAGTCAATATTAATTGGTTAAATGAGTACGTTACTTACACCTGTTTTAAAAATGCACTTCACATCAGTCTCATTTTGCTTAATATTTGAACGTTTACTCATTTTATTATTCAAGCTCACCTTTCTGTAGATGGAAGAAATGAGCGCAGTGCGGATACGCAGCCCGACTAAAGACATCCTGTAGAAATATTGGGACAACAGCAGAGTCTGACATGTGGCTGTCGCTGCCAGCAAGACTGCATAGAAGTATCCCTTCCACATACTATCTTGGCTAGAGGTGAATCCTATCAACAACCTGTAAGAATAGGCAATTAATGTACAATGTTATTATAGACACATTAAATGAAACTCTGTATTCATTATATGTATTCAACTATGTATTCACCCCTACTTTGCAATGTGATACATTTTTTGTGTGAAAAACACTAGGGTTATCAATGTCCTTTGTCAATACTGACACCTGCTCATATTTTGGAAGTGTCAGATAGATATACAAACATATACACATACAGGACTTTTTTATGACTGTAAGTTCTGCCGTATATATGGATGAGTCATTGAGAAGTTGGAAGCCTTACCGATTATCTGCTGTAATGAGAGCACACCCTGTACTCGAATTTTCTTTCAAGCCATCAGTATAAACTACATCACATGGTGTGAGGTATATAATATTTGACAGAACCCTTGCCAATAGATACAGTAGTTTCTGAATTACACGACTTCTAAAATCTAGTCAAACCGATTGACAGAGAACTTTGAGATGCTCCAAGGTGACATCACACTGGTGTATGTTTGCAGTCATATTTATCTAGGCCTAGATGTTCAGCACAGGTTCTAGCCCTAACTCCAAAGGGTAAAGGGTGACTAGGTCTCGCAAGAAACGATTCTTGAAGTTGACTTTTACAACTAAATCAAAAGCATGGCTTTGAATGATTTTGCAGATAGTGAATGAAGATAATTAATGGATAGTTGCTGTTGTCTGTGGATGAGAGATGGTTCTCCAGTTTCCGCAAATACATTGGTAACAGGAGTTGATCAAATAGATCCAATAGCCAGCCTTAAGGCAAGAGTTGTGGATTGGGTTAACAATTTTTTTAGCATTGGCTGACATATATACTTGGCATCCATAATCTCAACAGGAACGAATGGTGGCTTTATAAAACCTTAGCATGTAGCTCCTGTATGCCTCCATTTTGTTCCACTTACAACTTTAAGAATGTTGAGCCACTCCAAACATTTTCCCCTTAGATTCCTGAGATATGAAACCCAAGTTAGAGGGGTCTCAAAAGTAAGTACCAGAAATTTACAAATAGAGAACAGTGTAACGAGGAATTAACACACTTCATAATCTCGTTTATTGCTGTTGCAACCAGAGCACAGCTTGTGCGATGACATTTTCTAAAATGAAGTGGTCAGAATTTACATTAAACATATGGTCGCCATTCATGTACTTGTAGGGAGTATGAGCCCCCAGGGAGATGGTACAATATCATCTACTCTTAGAACTACTTGTTTGTTAGCATTATTACATGTTCATAACACTGAATTTCAACATTTTAATTAATAAATTCATGTAAAAAAGTGTAACAAAAATGCTCATATTATTTTTTAACATAACTACCAAAAAAGCTTAGCAGATAATTCACATGGCGTTTCTAAACTGAAGTGAGTATGCACGTGTAAAAGAATATAGTAGAGAGTAAAAGTAAGAGTGATGGACCATTGTGTCATCATCATTCATCGTCTTTTTAGCCTGCAAATCAAGATAGAAAAGACTACGGGTAGTATAAATTGAACAATAAAAATAATGTATTATATCTTTTCATAAAGCAATGCTATTATTTACCTGTTAAGTCTGATACATCAGAATAATTATTAAAAGTAAAAAACAAATTTGATCAATTGTATTATTGCCTATCAGTTAACAATTGTGTATACTATTTTAAATATACTATGAACTTTATTAAATTTCATTTTAAAACTCTGTATAGTCTACTAATGTTTCAGAAATTCATGACCACTAGTATGCATTTTGCTAATCTAATAACAGATTATTCCAGGGTAAAAATAACATTTAGTAACTAGAAATTCATGACCACTAGTATGCATTTTGCTAATCTAATAACAGATTATTCCAGGGTAAAAATAACATTTAGTAACTAACTGTTGACTTACTTCAGTATCTGAGGGCTCACAAAAGTAAGGAGATCCTGGATCAACTTCAGAAAGGAGCCAAAAAGGAAAGTACCACCAAAAGCTTTACACAGAGGCATCAAGATAGAGGCGGGACGATTTCTACTGCGCTGCAGACCAGTAGAGTTACCCACAAAGTCCACACTTCCGGAGCGCTTCATGTAAGAGGCCTTTGGGCCAGCACTAGACAGCAGAAATATATTATATTACATTATATCCAATCTTCGTTCAACATTTTTGTTAATAATACATTTTATATAATATTAATTTTGTAAAACATCAAATTGAATTTTCAATTGAACAAAAAGTTTAAATACTTTAATTTTATCTTTACTAATAATATATTAGACCTCAGATTGCATTTATGTAATGATGTATGTGGTGATGCATATTACAAAATATATCACTTCATGTTCAGAGGCATACAATTTAAGTACAAAAACTATAGAAATAGATACACGAAAAGTAAAGTTTGAGAGAAAATTAAAATACTTAGTGGAGCTTTTAACTAGTAATTGAGGAAAACATATAGAAAAGAAACATATAGAAATATACACAAGTTATGGTAGACTACAATAGAGTAACAATACTAATAAGCTAATTGTGATGGTAATTACAAAGATTTCTGACTACATTATACAGAGATTAGAAAGAAAATACAGCATGAGTTTTGAGTGTTGAGAACCATTGTGTAATGCTTCCAGAGTGTGAGAGGGCGCAATCACAATGAAAACGGTTAGAGAAAGCATAGTAATTTGTATATACACACAGTATGACCATTGTTGGAAAACTGTTAAAAGTATTGTTTGCAAAACCTTGTCAAAATACATAGATCTTGAACAACAAAGACAGTACCATAACTTTAACAAATACAATAAACATTTCTTAAACTGGTAACATGGCTAACACAATAAATTGTTATGGACACTTAGGATGGATAGTGTTGCAAAAAAAAAAACAGAAACATTTCATTTTAAGGCTAGAATCTGGTCTCTTCTCCTTGACACAAATAAATAGCTTAACAGATAAGATAAAAAATTGGATTATTAAACAAATTTTATCACAGCACTTTGAAGCACCAGAGCTAGAAACCACAAAATAACAATTGGTCATCAATTGGAAACATACATTAACTACAACTAAAAAATTGATCACAACACAGAGTTTGGTCATGCAACTACCTAAAATCGACTAAGCTGACCCAGTCATTACTGGAAATGGTGATTAGTCATAAAGAGTTGATGGATGGATATGTCAGGGTGGAAAACAGCCGGTTAGACCAAACTCAAAAGGTTTTTTAGTAACCAATTAACACTTTGCTATGGAAATGGTAATATAATATTCACAAGAGCATTTTACACAGTATGCAAAACAAATTGGATGCAATAGTAAGAGAACTCAGATTAACTTAACTTTCTGTCGTTGAAAGAGTTCACATTCTTCTTGTAAGTGGTACAAAAATGTCTAATATTACATAAGACAGTTCCTCCTCACACAGTTAATCCCAAAGTGAACTATTCTTATTGAAGGAACATTTGGTTTATGAATTTTAGGAAGAGTAAACATATGAAACTTGGGAATTGTGGGGACTTAGTTGGAACCTGGATTTATTTAAATAGTTTCCTTCTTTTTTAAGTGGGGTTTCTACTAAACATTCGAAGAAACCAGCTGGGTCTTTATTTGAATCAGTATATTTGCCATCACTCAGTTTTGATGATTTTTGAGTACTGAGTCAATTTCAACAGTAGTGTTAATTTCATATAATTGAAAATGCTTGGTTATTACACATTAGGCTACTTATACATCCAAGGAAAAGACCAGATTTCAGATACAAAAACATGGGCTAGCATTTCTTTTCATTATAACATCTAACCAAGGTAAAGGCTCATTTCTATACTACTACACAAAGTGTTTACTGCACTCTATGTTAAATGTATGTAGGATTCTACAAAACATTTTAATAAGTCAACAATTTACAACCGACCAACTCAAAAGCACTTAAAATTGATAATGAAATTAAAGAAAAATATGAAAATGGAGTCTTATTGGGCCAACATTTGTTAATTTTTCAAACCATGCACAACAAGAATCTCACCCAAAATCATCCCAGAATGACCTTGGAACAAACAATAACATTGTTAGTGTCTTCTACTTATTGTAAAACAAAGTTAACCATAACTCAAGCTTTAAGAAATTGTATCCATGGTTCATTTTCAAGGAAACATATTGAAAAGTACTTCCTCAATGATAAAATACAAATAACTTAACCTCGTTAACTACAAAACCAGGTTGTACTTGGAATTGACAATTTTTATGTTGTCTGATAACTCAGACAACCATAAACTCTAGATGCTATGAGTGTAGGACTTGTTAAAAACATATGAATGACTTAACACACAGGATAACATTTATTACATGTAAAAGGTTACAGTTGTAATAAGCCTTATAAACTTTTAAATAGTTCCTCAGTTCAGTATTCAAACCTGTGTGAACATAAAGAAACTTAACACTACAGACATTATTTCTTTTAAACTGATATCTCGCTTAATTGTTTTTATTTACAATAAGTCTGGTTAGTATTAATTTTAAATATTAGTTTTTTGAGACTTCAAAACACAGTACAAAATATTCTCTTTCGTAAACTGAAAAAGTCTTAGTAGAATCAATGTCAGCTATGAGAAATGCCATAGGTAAACTCCATGCTGATTGTCATTAAGTGTAGTAATTATTTTTTCCAACTAGTCAAAATCGGTGCAGTCTGATATGGTAGCCTGTCTTTAACTACAATCATCACCTGCTTTCAATTTGGTACTACTCTATGTAACTACCAAAATAAATAGTAACGTTGATTATTTAGGAAAGAGTGCGTTAGTAGATATTGTGCGTATTTTGTGGTGTTGATTGTGAAATTGCTAACACTGATTGTTATGGAAAGCGTATGTTGTATCTTTCTTGTATCATATTATTATGATAAGTATTGTCAAACATTAAAACGTACAATTACATTTATCCCTATTTAAAGTTCGTTATTGACTTTTTTTCCCATTGTTAGTGTTAGTGCACTAAACAACTGACTAATGACTGAGATCCTGGGATCATCTGTTGACTTAAAATTATGTAATTTCTTAGCTAATGAACAATTTCTATATCTATTATTATCAACAGTATGGGAATTCTACAAAAGCAGACTTACTTTGATTTCTTCAAAACAAGTGCATCCCAATATTTATCAAATTTGGGCACAACCTCTTGGGCTGTATCTTCAAAGTTCATGTGCCAAAGGTGGTTAGGCTCTAGTGGTGTCTTGTAGCCCTTCCATGCTAGTGCTGAGAACCAGTTGAATGTCAACTTTGAGGGGAATGATGATGCTTTCTCAGGACACAACCTCTGCAAATGTGAAAAAAATATAATAAATTACACACCTGCCTGGTAAAAACATTATGGCATGCAGTTTAATAATAATAATAATATGATACATTCAAAATATGATTATCCCACGTTGAATTACCTGAGTTATGGATTATAGAGGGTGGCACAGAGAAACAGGAAATTTTGAAATAATCATAACAAACAAATCACTTGTACAAACAACTTTTTAATGCTTAAAATGTGTTAGGCAAGAGTGGAAATTACATAAGAAATGTTGGAAATAACAATGAAGTTAAAGCCACTTTTTAAACATAACATCAGTTAAGTGCTGTCCATTGCGCCTTAACACATTCATTCAATCGATTTCGAAAACTAATCATTGTGCGACGCAATGTGTTCTCTGGGATGTTGGCGATGCGTTCTTCAATCTGAGTCTTGAGCTCAAGAAGATTTCTTGGCCTAGTCTGGTACACAACGCTCTTAAGATGTCCCCATAGAAAGAAGTCGCATATTGAGAGGTCTGGAGACCGTGGAGGCCATCAGGGTTAGCGTTCCTTGAAATTATGCGCTCCACAAAAAAATGCCTCAGTGCTGCCATTGACAGATTGACAGTGTGTGAGGTGGCTCCATTCTGTTGAAACCAGGTTTGCTGAATGTCAATATCTGGAAAAGCACGAAGCCGTGGACCAAAAACTGCCTCCAGCATATGAATTTAACGTTCAGATGTGACAGTTACAGTGGAACCATTACCATCCTCAAAGAAGTAAGGTCCAATTATCCCTCAACAAGACACTGCACACCATACAGTAACTTTAAGGCCGTGTAACAGACGTTGATGAAGTTCACCGGGATTTCTGCGAGCCCAGTAACGCATGTTCTGCTTATTGACATACCCATTTAAATGAAAGTGGGCCTCATCAGACATCCAAAGATTTTCAACCTCGTTGATCTTAGTCAGTAGCTGTTCACAAAATTGTAAGCGTAATTCACCGTTATTTGGTTTTAGAGCTTGAACAATCTGAAGCTTGTAAGGATGAAACTGCAGGCCGTGCAATATTCTTTGCACACTCCAATGCTCAAGTCCCAATGATGAGGTGATTTTTCGTACAGAACGACGTGGACTCCTTTCCACTGTGACTCGCACTGCATCAACATTTTCTGGGGTTCGAACAGTCACTATACGCCCAGGAGGTTATTTCTTTTAAGGCCGAACCAGTCTCTTCAAAATTCTGAACCCATGATGATATGGCATGTGAAGAAGGAACTCAACCGCGGGGAGGAATGTCATAATGGCGTCGGAACACTCGTTGTGCAGCTAGTTACACTGTCACCATTTTTGTAATACAATCTCACGGCTCTGAACCACTCCACTGCTCCATCTCAACTAAATGACTGTTACTACTTGGTATCATGACTTACGTCCCCCACTCCTACAAGACTTACAGGTGTACCAACAACAACTTCAAAATTTCCCGTTTCTCTGTGCCACCCTGTATATTATTATAATATATCATTAACACTTTTAGCACTGAGGATCGTTGTGAGCAACGGTCCATACTAGTATGTAAAGTGCCTTTACAAATGTTCTATAGCACACCTTTCCTTTTTATTTTTCAGCATTCTAGTAAATATGGTCTGAATCCAAATGTTTCACTCTTAACTTTTCTTTCTTTTGCGTTTCACTCTTTTTCTATCTACAGAGCAGGAGAACAATACAATCAAGCCTATCAAACTAAACAATAAACTTTATTTATTAACTTATTAACACATTTAATTAGCACTGTAAGGGCTATGCAGAAAGTAGGTTACGTTTCGCTCTGTAGCCGCTAGGGGCAGGATGATCGCAGCCATTTTGATGTCAGGGCGTTTCTCCGTTCAGTGGCTATCTAGCCGTTTAAGCAGGCGGTTACTGTCACTTCTTGTTGTTTTACAATATCAGTTTAAAATGTATGACGTAATTGAAAATTCCACGAGTTGTGAAGTACGGTCAGTATTACAGTTTTTGTTGGTTAAGCACTATAAACCAATTAAGATTTATAGCTAACTCTGTGAAGTTTATGGGAACAAGTTAATTACTACTGAAGGTGGAGTGCGTCAGAGATGCATTAGGTTTAAAAATCACCGAAATAATGTGCAAGATGAAGAACAAAGAGACCAGCCAAGCACTGTGACTCATAAAATAGTCTCTTAAGTCGATGAGAACAGTAAAGAAGACTGCCGATCATAAAAACAGAACACTCACTTAGTTTTCCTTGTATTTCAAGTAGTTTGTAATACGAAATTATTACGCAGAAGTTAGGTTACCATAAATTTGTGCAAGATGAGTACCAGAAATAAACAAACGGCAAATCAGACTCAAGAAGTCTTGGATGCTTTTAAGTGGAAAGTGTTTCCACAGTCCCGACCTTGCACCCTGCGACTACCACCTGTTAGACCTGGCTTGTGATGCAGTGCTTTGATGACGACGTGGAACAGCAGGAGGGTGTGACTACCTGGTTAGAGCCTCAAATGGCAAAATTTTATAACACTGGAATTTCAAAACTAGTTCACTGCTATAAGTGCCTAAATGTGTATGGTGACTATATTGAAAAATAGTAATTTTGTGTAATTTTCAAATGTAAGTAATACCATTTTTTTCTTGTACTTTGCTTTTTGTTTATATCAAAACGTAACCTACTTTCTAGATAGCCCTCGTAATAAACAAATTTATAAAATGTTGATACAAATACCCAAATACTTTTCAATTTTAATTATGATTGCAATTAATAATTTTCTTCTGGTTCATAGAACCCAATATACAATTAGAAGATATATAACATATATTTTGGAGGTAAAACTTATATATTTATGACTTACCTCAACTTTGGGATACTCAGAAAACTTCGGTTCCGGCTCAGCAAAGCAGTTTAGAAGTAAACTTAAAACTGTGGCTATGTAGAATACAAGGTAGCTGATTGAAAGAAACATAGGATCTGGTAAGGCCTGAAACAAAGAATTCAGCTCAGTTTAATATTTACAGTAACTGTGTCCAAAGAAAATATGTAATTATATTGTCTACCTATGTGTCTAACTGTGCACTTAATGTGTGTTTTTTTTTAGCTTTTTTAACGAAAAACTATCAAGTTAACATATCAATTAAATCAACAGAATTAGTTATAGGCTTGACATTTTTATAATAAAGTTGTTTATTGATATATGAAAATATTCAAGACATTATACAACACTAAAATCTCTTATTTGGTAAAATAACAATATTTGTTTATAACAAATTTAAGATTGGCCTTCAGTATGGTAAATATTAGAAGTAAAAATGCTACATAAGAAATACTAGATTACATGCATTTGATTTTTAATGCAATTTTAAATATGAATATAAAATTTTGAAATTATGCACGAAGCATTATATTTCAGAAAAGACCTGATAACATAAAATACATTACAGTATACAGAAGTAAATTTACTTAACTATCCCGTATGAAAATGAGGCTATTTTTCAGATGAATTAAGCACTTCATTAACCCTTCAACGCGTTATTTTTTTTCATGGTCATACTCCCTCCTGCGTTGATTTTTCTGGCGGTTTTTTTAGAGATTTTGTGTTTTATAAATAATATAAGCGAATTACCCAAGTTTATAATTATTTTATTATACTTCTATGTTGTTAGTGTTTAAAATTAGCCAAATTAAACAAAATTAATCTACTTTAGGTTAATTTCCCTAAAAGCTAGCTAACCTACAAACCATCCCCAACTCATGTTTATAAAACACAACAAATTGTTCCTGTCAAAACGGGATTTCCTTCTTCAAAACAATATAGTTAGCTTGTAAAACTAATAATAATAACTAAACAAAGGAACGTAAAACACACAAAAATATGTCAGTTGAACATAACCATCACACTAACAATGACTGTAAACAACAACAAACGTAAGCTGACAAACGATCGGCTGCACGGCAATGACGTCGTCTTGAATGCAGCTGATTTCTCAGATATTTTTTCTAAAGATCGATTTTTTCGAGATATCGACTCAATTAATCGAAAGTTTGAATCTTCTCCTTTCGATTGGTATACATTTTTCATTGAAAACATTCGATAGTCGTCTGTTACAGTTACAAAAATAACCGACTACTCCATGACGTACTCAGTACGGCAAAACGCGATCTCAAGTAAAAGTGTCATGACGTACCTAGTACGGCAAAACGCGTTGAAGGGTTAATACAGTTCTCAAACTTGACACTATTTTTAAAATGATTAATTCTTTATATTGGGGCTAGTCCTATTTACACTCGTGTATCAATAACCCCAGCAATATTTTTCCTATATGCTAACAATTTCAAATATTTTGTTAAAGTTTGACATCAAATAAAGAGATAATGTGTAGCACAAGCATAGCAGATAATATGGAAATATCACTATTGCCACAAAGGACAAAGATTAAATAGATTAGAAATATATAGAGGCCATTGTACAAGTGAGAACAATATTTTAAATGAAAGAATCAGTGGCAGGATCCATCCCTTTTATGACAGAACCTCAATAATACGAATACAAACAAATCAGTCGACTCGAGCAAGATGTAACAGATAACGAAGAGGACACCTGACCGTGGACATGTGTGTGAAGAAACCAACTAGTCCGTGCACGACGCCCAACTCAGTCGTACTCTCATGGTTTTTTTCATACTTTTAATTATTTTAATTTTGACGTCCCGACTAGGCGAACTTCTAATTCATTTATTGTGTGTCATGTGTTTGTGTGTAACAAAAATAAGTGTGTAGGCCCACACTGTGTTTTTTTACTTATTTGAATGTGCGTTTAACAACGCCGTGATCGAGCAAAACATGTTACACTAAGGATAAATTGGATTTCATATAAGATTTACTGCTACTTCATAAATATAATATGGATATATCTGTTAAAGAATGATAAAAGTCTGCTGGTGATATACTGCATGCATTAATCTTCTACTAATTCCTGTACTGGAACACTTCCTTCAACAATTTTTAAACTTTTCAAAACTGTTATATATTACTCAAAATTCAACCAACCAACTGACATCGATCAACAAATAATGAACTAAATCTTGAGCTGGAATTTGATGTTATCACCAGACAAGATAGTTATTAACCAACCATGAATTCAATTTATGATTTTTACCAAGGTTCCCAATTAAAGGTAAGGTCAACTTAAAGGTCTGAAATCTGAAGTGAAATTTTGAAATAGATAACAATATGCAGTGATACTCACATTATGTTGAAGAGTCTGTCGCAGCATGGTCCGCAGCTGGACTACTCCACACAGAGAGTAAATGAACCAAAAAAGAAATATTAGACCCGACGATCGCTGACCTCTCTTCTTGTTGAACCACATCAGCGTAGTTACAAGGCACTGCAACACATAAATGCCACAATTAGTTCTCTGTGTTTCATGGCTTTTTTTTGTATTATATCACTCTGAACTTAGTATTCAGTTATGCAATAGTTAATATTGCCTTGTTTCCCTGATCAAGAAAATCAACATACACAAGAATACCAGAATATATACATCCACTGGCTGAGAAGCCTACTTCGGTCATAAAGCATCTAATTTTGGCCGCTGTAATTTACTTCCTCTTCAAAATATTGTTGGTGTCACAAAAGAGTTTGCTTTGTTGCCCAGATCAATAAGACATATAAATAAGGAGGTCTGAAATAATTATTTCTGTCCTGTCAAAAGACAAATAAGATGTGTTAAATGAGTTTGCTTTGTTGCCCAGATCAATAAGACATATAAATAAGGAGGTCTGAAATTACTTCTGTCCTGTCAAAAGACAAATAAGATGTGTTAAATGAGTTTGCTTTGTTGCCCAGATCAATAAGATACATAAATAAGGAGGTCTGAAATTAATTCTGTCCTGTCAAAAGACAAATAAGATGTGTTAAATGAGTTTGCTTTGTTGCCCAGATCAATAAGATATATAAATAAGGAGGTCTGAAATTACTTCTGTCCTGTCAAAAGACAAATAAAATGTGTTAAATGAGTTTGCTTTGTTGCCCAGATCAATAAGATATATAAATAAGGAGGTCTGAAATTACTTCTGTCCTGTCAAAAGGATTGTTAAATAACAATCTTTAAATTTATAGTAAAATTTAGATAGTAACTTTGTCTTTGATATTAGTATTACAGTACTAACCAAGTATTCCATACTTGACATTTGCTCAAACAAACAGAAGTACATTTTCACTAGAACTTTTAATTTTACTATCTGGATAAAAATATGTTTATTCAAAATAATTTAGTAAAGTAGCTATTTGCATCTCAAAATTAATCCTAGCTATAAACAAATTTTTCTTAAAGTTAAATTTTACTAAGTCATATTAATTTGATATAATTTTAAAATAATTTCAATGAACTTATTTTGTCATTTGAGTTCTATTATTCAGGAGAGATCAATTTCACTCAATGCTTTTACTTACAAATCTATTTCAAATTTTATCCTATAAATTTAGATTTCTAAAACATATAAAAAACTCCCGATTTTAATTTGAAAATATATTAAAATTGGAATAAGTTCTATAACTTATGATCCTGCATATGTCCTGATGGCATCTTGAAGCAGGTGCACTTTACTGTTTGTATCACTAAACTGTTAAGTAATATGGCTGGGAGGTTACATGTGCGAGTGAGGCCTTATCTCACTCAGGAGAGAGGGAAGTGAACGCGCGCTTCGCTAAGAGCGAACTAACTATTTATGCCCAATGCGTCATCCTTTTCTCACCTGCTCATGAGTCTGTGAACCATTCAGATATGAGATTATGTTACATGGAGCTCATCTAATCGACTCAGGTGATGACAAACCCCCCACCTACAAAATTTATTTTATTAAAAATAATACTTTTGCGTATTTTTGAACATTACATTTATTTAATATACTCTGATTGGAGGGATTTTTGAAATAATAATGGAACTCTAAGAATATCCATGTAAAATTTTAGTACAATCGGTCCAGTAGCTTTGACATTATTATGTAACACACAGAGAAATCATTAATTTTTATATAGCATTTTTTATATAGATAAAACCATATTAAACCGTCACAATTGTAGATGGAAGCTTTTTTCTTTGATCAGAGTATAGTCTACACGACCATGTAGACTTTCCTTCAGAGTCAGTAACATAAATTGTTTGCACTTTAATGGTATATAGGCATAGTTTGAATCACCTAATATTCTATTTGGGTAGTCAAAAATAAATTTCAATTTAAATTAAGGTTTGTTACGTTTACATGTGTATTAATTTTTTTTATGAAAAAGTATTTTACTTTAATATATTTTAAGTGTTTGGAAACACAATCCAGTTGGAAGAAGACCTCGAGGTAGACCCAAAAATCGCTGGAAGGACCAGGTGGAGAAGGACTTGCGGAAATTGAGAGCGGGTCAGGGGGATTGTGAAGACAGGGAGAGATGGAGGCAGCGGGTTGGCGAGGCCAAATACCACCTAGGGTATCCATGGCCATGGGAGTAAGAGTAAGAGTAAGTATATTTTAAGTGTTTAATGATGCACCTGACAATATAATATGAATGTATTGTGCAATAAAGATGACTATGCCAATTTACTTCTCATCATTTGTTGTTTTCATTCTTTTGATTTTATTTTTAAAATGGATTCTTCGCCATCATCTTAGAGTAACAGAAGTGTAAAAGAAGATTTCTATAGTAGTTAAGTTGATAAAGATAGCACTGCAGAGAAAGATATGCCAACAGATAATATTTACACAATTGATCAGATAGTGAAGAGAATGTTCCTAGTGTTCATAGGAATAAAACTGAAAATCAAGATGTGGATGTTCATTCAAATAACATGTGTTTCTAGCTCAAAAATACCTCAAATGAAAATGCAACCGTAGATCAGAGTAAATCTCTTTGAACTACAGATAGATATAAGAAACAAAGAATTTCTAAGGTAAGGTGAAAAGAATCTCTTCCAAACAAATACATTTTCAGCCAAGCACATTGTTTTAGATTTTTTATACATTACTGTTTTACACTGTAGAACCAGAGACTCAGTACTCATAACGCTTGAAAGAAAAAGTGAAATTTGAATCATTCCTTATTAAAGTTTGCTCTAAAAATTAAGAAAATTTCCAATTTTGGAAAAATATGGTGGGTGGAGTTTGGTTATTCAAGTTTGTACAAAACCCAAAACCAAGGATTACAAATTAAATTTTATTTTTTTTTAACGATTCCTCATTTAGAATCATTTTATAGTTTTCTAAAAACTTAATTAATTAATTAATACTTACACAGTCAGATTTTTATTACTCAAGTATCATGTATATTTAGAAATTTTACTGAAACATTGCTAAATCATATACTATGTACGATGCCAATAATGTAGGTTTAATATTACAATAAAATTTTACATTCTAGTTTTTTAAACATGTCATCAAAATAAAACAAATTACACATACATAACAAACTTACACAAGAATTTGACACCAAAATTTGCCCAGTGTTGTCACCCGTAGGAAAAGGTATCAAGGAAAATTACTCTCAAACAACACAAAAACTTGAAGATCATCTAAAAAATGGTTGACCACAACATACTACTCGTTATTGGGGTAATTTTCATCTCTCATAATCTCTTATATCTAAACCATGCCATATATACGCCATAGATGGCATGGTTTAGATTCTGTTTTGGTAAGATCACATGTATACCATGAAATTTGTCCTGTTAGTTCTAACATTTTTACACATTAAAAATATTTTAAAATGTGGTTTTTTCAGAATTTTTCAATGATTTTGGAAACGTGAAGTGAAATATAACATTTTAACATTTTTTCAACCTATAACTATGAAAGAAAGTTCTAAGCAATGGTAATTTTGATAAACTTAGTTGAATTGTACAATGTTCTAATCAAAATCATGTACTAGGTTTGGCTAAAAACTAACACAACTCTCCTCTCTAACTCACTTAACAACCACTAATTATTTTCTTTCTTTAAACTCAATACAATTTATAATGAGTATCTGTAGGTTTTTAGCCTAAATTTGAAGGAAATGATGGAACATTTTTTTAAATCAGTCACTGGATCACCCATTTTGGCTGGATTGTCACTCATGGTGAGGAGTTGGATTAAATTAGGATCACGCAGAACTGACATCGATTATCACGGCCTATTGAGCCATACTACCTAAATCCGTCATGGGCAAACATGCACAGTAATACCTCTCCTTCACAAAACAAACAGCATTGGAATCTATTTTCTGAACCGCTCTATTAAAATGGATATCCCAGCCACAAGACCAATGCTACATCCTTCCAATATGGGTTAAGTGTACTCAGATTGAGGTTAAAAAGTTATTAATTTTGTCCGAAAAAAATGTAAATATCCAACAGATTGTAGATTATCCAGCAAGTAATGAACTAGCACATGATCAGTAAATATTTATACTAATATATGGCCAAATATTTATACTACAAATCCATTAAGTGGGAAGCATTATCCCTGGCAGGATAAAGGACTGTTTGTTAAGTTACCAAATCCATATCAAATTTGCATAAACTCGTGAAAATAATACATCCATAACTAAGAATATGCGGATTTTAAACAGTAAAATTCATAAAGCATTTTAATAATTTATTGGTAAAAATAAATTCTATAAATCCAGAAAATTTAACTACTTAAAAGTTTTATAAGTATAGATAAGAATTGTTACAGAAAATTACATTGTTTTACACTGATATTTCCACAGTATATAAAAAGTTTAGATGCATATAATAATTTTAAACATGAACAAACAATAATTTTAATAGACAAAGCATTTTCTTCTCTTGACAAACTTTTCAGAACACAATGTAATACTGATTTCATAATGGAATTGATGATAGTGTAACAATCACTTTTCTGTCAGTTGTAAGTGATATATATTGTTACGTCTTATATAGATATATTTATGATGATGCCATTCCCGTATGACTATACATTGTACAGACAATAAATATTCCATCTCATTATCTTAGCCCGGACAGTTCCCGCCATCATAAATTATTTACGTCTCTCAAATTCATAGTAACATATATTCACTATACAATATTCCTAAAATGTTTGGATAATTTTAACTTTTTTCCTGGTTCCTTAGTGTTTCTTTCAATGCAATAAATTCTGCTATATACTTAAAAATTTTGGAAGATTCAAATTTTGTTATTGCTTCCTTGAGCTTCGAATTAGGCAGGTTTCATTACAATTTGTTAAAATCAAGTATGATCATGAGGTCAACCAACAAAATCACAAAGTCAGATTTTGTTAAGATTGCTTCCATATGCTATTATGCTATAATTGCTGAATATGATTATCATCATGGAACTATCTATGTTCTCTTGGATCCAACTAGGGTAATTAGTGAACTTAAATTTTGGATTTACATTTAAAAAAATACAAAATATGGAGAAAATGTAACAAATATGACCACTAAAATATTTACTGGAGGACATACTTTGCAATTTTCCACTGCAAATTAAATTTTGAGCTTTAAAGCCCTCTTGGAAGTTATATAGAACATACATTGTCTCAAGTACGATATACTCACAAAACTAATGAACTTAATGGCTGGAGAATAGAAGTCCACGGAATAGACCCGCTGCCCTCCAGAGTTGATCACCACTGCATACACAAAGTCAGCTAAGCAGTCCACTAGGATGACAACCATCAGAGCCTAAAATAACAGATTACAAATATTAACACTTTAACCAAATAAGATAAAAAAATACACTAAAATTTGAGGTACATACTAAAATATTGCTTTACATACAAACAGAGCAAATGTTATATTATAGTAATTCCAAATTTATATGCTCTATTACAAAAAGAAAATATATAAATCTTAGCAGAAAAAGGAAAAATAAAAATACAGGGCGGCGCATATGTCAAGTTTCCCCAGAAGAGAAATTTAAAGGCGTTATAGGCTAATTGAATTAGGTTAGGCAAGAAAACAAATTCATATATGAAATTACTTACATATTACCATACAATGTTATAGCAGTTGTTCTAAATGTCCACCTTTATTTTGTATACACTTCATACAACGACTGGGAACAAAATCACACATTTTTAGCAATAAAGATTTATCCTTATTAACAAGTTCAAATGCATTTCTAATTAGGTCTCTGAGTTCATCAAGATTTTGCGGTTTTGAAGAATACAGTCTCCTTTATAATACCCCACAGTGAAAAATCGTCAGGTCTGGCGAGCACGCAGGCCAATCGATTGCACCACCGAGACCAATCTATTCATTAAATGTGTGTGTTTTAAAAAAAATCTTGAACTGGAATACCAAAATGTGCTGGGGCACCAACTTGTTGCCAAATGAGCAAATGAATATTGAAAACAGAATTGTTTCTGAGTTCGGCGACTACTACTTCTTGCAGCTACCGTAAGTAACTTTATGAGCTAACATTTCCTTGAAGAAAATAAGGACCAATCAGTGCAGTACTTGAAATACCTCCTCATACCATAACACCAGGCACATTGAGCTCTGCTTGGATTATGTTATGAGGATTTAAATCCGACCAGTACACGCAGTTATGCCAAATAATGCATCCATTTAGTTTGAAACATGCCTCATTACACCACAAAATTGATCGCAAGAAATTTGGATCAGCCTCTGAGAGAATAATTATTGACTCACAGAATTCCAATCGCTTATCGGAATCATCCTTGTGAAGCGCTTGGAGTAAAGATGGATGGTATGGCTTAAATTTTAACTGCTTTAACGTTTGTTGCACGCTTCTTCTTAATATGATATTTCTAGTTCAGCAGATGCCTTACGAGTCAATTTACTGGGACTGGCTACAAAAGCTTGAGCAACTGTCTGCCGGTTTTCTTCATTGCAAATTGATCGTGGGCGACCACACTTCGGGGCATTTAAAATGCTTCCTGTGTTTTCAAATTTCTTATTTAACTTCCACATATACTGTTGAGTGGGTATCACAACACCTGGATATTTATCACTAAATTCTTAAATTATTATAGCTGTATTTTTATTATGCTTCCACCACAACTAAAGGATGTAAACTCGTTGTTGTGTTGTAAACACTTTATAAACAAATAACAGATGCAAAACAGTGTCACTTTACACTAGCCACTGGAACAGACAACAAAGAACTTATTCAATGTGGCTGCCAACTTAACATTGTTACCAACCTATTGAAACAAAATATCCCAATTTATGGGGTAACTGACATATGCCCCACCCTGTATATTAAACTTCAAAAATATTTAAGTTTGGTACACATTTTGTTAATATTCATGTTGATTCAAAACCACATGTTTAGAAAGGGCTGCTCATTTCATTCTAGATCAAAGAAAATTCCCTTCTTTACTATACTTCGAAATTAAGTAAATTTTTACTCTTCGTGCAACTTTGGGGCTGATGCTAACCATGCAACTACTTTATAAGTTGCTAAGCCAAGTGATGAGGTTTATTGGAAGTTTCAATGCCATTTCAAACAATTTAGTTTATTGGGAAATGTAGATACCACATTTGTTGGGATGAAAGAATTTAACAGTTAAATACATCATACATCTTGACACAGCGACTCAATATGAGCATGCGTAAAAGTTAACAAATTAACATTGCACTAAACACACCAAAGTTAAACTTGTACTAATACTCTAATCTCAGAGAATCAAGATGTATACTGAACACACACACACACACACACACACACACACACACGCACACACACACTCACACACGAGATGGACCCCATATCTGATATACTCATTGTTGTTACTCTGTGATGTATATGCAAAGATGCAGAGTATTACAAAATTAAGCCAATATATTAGCATTGACAGAGCAAAACTGACATAGATATAGGTTGATAAACAGACTATTAATCTACTCTGAAGTGGCCAAAAGAGTCATAAACATATTACATGGCCCTGGTGTTCACACATAAATGTTATTGAATTACAAGCTAAAAATTCACAAACTGTTTACAGACATGTTTCCTTCTAAATAAACTTAAATTACACACAAATTTTTATTCTAATATTGTTATCAGTGTTTTTCTGATACTGTACACATCTAAATTTAAAAAATGGTACTTTAATAAATTAATAATAAACTTGTCAGATTGTGCTTAGTCATGTACAATCTGACAGAGATTGTGCATGACTAAGCACAATCTGACAAAAATAGACACTGCTGTGATGTAATGTATAAATCCAGCCTAGGCCTTCAGATCATTCTCCACAAACAAAAGTTAGGTAAACAGTTTATCTTTCATGAGTGACATGGTGTTTACTTCGCATCCTCATGGAAACTGAGTCTTAAAATACTCTAAGTATGTATAAGTTATCAAATTTGTACAATATACGTGTCAATCAAATTTATAAGCTTATTGCAATTTCTTGACTAAATTTTTATTTACTTGTTCTTACTGTTATTTTTTGGAGAAGTTAAAAATTTAGAAATCATGTTTTTTATATAAGAACATTAGTACACTGTGCTCAATATGTTAATTTGATCAAAAATAACCCAATTTAAAATGCACACACACAAAATCGTACTGAAGGCTGACCATATTTTTTATTGTATTACAGCATTATAATCTATTTACTTGTAGGGATGTAAATTCAGACCTAATACTTCATAGAATTGGCAATTAACTAAAACCATGTAATACTTTCAACTCCACATATAAGAACATATTCGTTTTTTCAACTCTAGCCCAAAACTATCACATTTCTCTAACCTACGCTTAGATTATAATTTGTTAGTACTTATTAAAAAATGCTTTACTTTATGAACTTGCAGTCCAAAAATGCTAATAAGTTGTAAAATTCACCATTTGTACGGATTCCAATATGGATTTAAATGGACAAGGATCTGGACAGATTTTTATGGAGTTAGATTAAGGAATTAAATATTTTTGACCCCAAATATAGTGATTTTTGGAATGGCTTTGTTCTGTTTCGAAATTATGTAACTGGTTTTCTTTCTCGTATTATATTGGTGGGAAAACTGAGGTAAAAATATTATTGTTTTATTATTGGAAACATAGATTGAAATAGATTTAACAAATATAAATGTCAAAGTTAGGATTTAATCTCGTTCTCAATATATTGTATTCCTCAACTTTCTCTTTGTCTGAGGGCACATCCTACACACCATTTTCTGAAACAGAAAAATTCTTGCCAAAGATGATTCAGACACTAGTTCCCATAACATGACACAATAACTAAGAATAAGATAAATGTGACCAAAATATAACATTTTTAATGTTTCTTTATTTTTAAAAATTAGATTAATTCCAGATAATAGAGGGCCCTACAAAGCCCAAAGAAATACTATTCTTAATCTGACTTAAGAATACTAACTTAGGCCTGAATCAATATTGAAGAACGAAACATTATCTGAAAATACGAGAGATTTCCCATTGTAGTGAAATACCTCCATGAACTTTGTTCACCATGTTGAATTTGAGAATCCTAATTTTATCAATATTCAAATTGGAGATTATCGATTAAAAACCATAGATGAAATTAGTCCAAGGTACTTCGTACAACCACTGGAAGAGATTGCAGATAGTGTGAGTGAAATACGATACCAGTATCGTCAGCGGGTGACCTTCAATAATATGATTTTCCAGTTCATTGATATATATACAGTAAAAAGTTAAGATACCTAGTGAGACATCTGCTCTGACCTCAATATAATCTGAAACGGTTTTGCCAACATTATAGGTTGCATGCAATGTTTTCTTTTATTTAAATAAGACCTAAAGGGGCATACCTCTGACACAACAGGTCCCAAGTTTAGAAAGCAAAATATTAAGATTAACAGAGTCAACGGCTTTCTCAAGGTCTCAAAATATGCCAATGGTTTTCTTTCTGATCAAGAACAAAAATTTTACATGACACTGACAATTTTTTAAAATTGCGAGTCGATTAACCTGTTAAAAACCGTACTGAGTTTTAAAATGACTTATTTTGAAAGAAAATAATGTTTTTATATTAAAATTTTGTAGAAGTATAAAACAACATGTCTACAATTCTAAAACTCAATAAAATTATCCTTTTCATTTTTATGTTGCGAATGCACACATCAAATATCTATAGCCATCAGGGTACTTTTTGTTTGGATGATTTCAGTAGACATAGCACATCACATGCTAACAGCGGTCCTGGGTTAAGGTGGAAGTGGAGGATGGTATTGGAATCAATATTCTAAGATTCATTGTGTTTGGGACAAAATGTAGTTACAATTTCAATAAAGAATCAGATTGGTTAAACAAAGCTAATCAGAGCCGTAAAAATGATGTTGCACCTGTTGGATCAATTCTTCATATCAAGTGTCGGAAAATATTTACAGATAAAAATGGCAAAGTGAAAAAAGATGGATAGAGAAGATATACCAAGAATAAGTGTTGGCTTAAGTGAAGGTTCAGTTATTTGTTAAAACTCAATGCTACAAACTGTTTATTTTGCGATATATTTATGAACTGTTATTCTAAACATAAACCTAAAACAGAAAATGTGAGAGTGAACTACAGAGTTTGCTGAAATTATTTAAAATGTTCTAATGTAGTTATTAAGGGGCAATTACAATATTCCTCTAGCAATCTTGTTGCTCACTACAACATTTTGTTCGACAATTAGTTTGGATTTATCACAGGTGGGTCAACTGTGAGTGTTTACACTTTTGGATAAGGTGGTCAATGCTCTTTTTTTATCTACGGAATGCATTTAATATGATTTCCCTTGATCTTCTGATGAGAGCATTGGTATTAGAGAGAGATGAAGTGAAGAAGAAGGCGTCTTGCAACTATTGGCAGTATTGATTTTTTTAGTAAAAACCAAAATTCTCACTAATTCTTTGAGGTATTTTTTGACATTCTAATAAATATATGAATTTTTTCAAGGTTGTAAAAAACAACACTGACAAATAAAAAAGTAATCAAGAATGGTATGCTAGTGATTTGAATAAAATGAAAGAAAGGTTATTTATTGTTTTTACATAAATTAGTTAAGTGCACAGAAAAAAATAAAGTAAAAGTAAAGTAGTCTTATTTTACCAGGCGAAGTTAGGGCTAATAAGCCCTCTTTAACACTTAACTAGGGGACCAACGGCTTAAAGGTGACTTCCCAACCACCACTAATGGCCGGACAGGCGGGCTGCTTGCAAGGACAGGATCACCAATCCAAGCAGCAGCCACACTCGACGTTGCTTGATCCGGTTATCTTGCGATAACCGTTGTACCCGCTACACTACTTCATTAGTGACATAGATAAAAAGTTAAGTACAATGAACTTAAAAAGCCTGTATAAAATTTCAATTAAAGAAGCTACAGTCTTATATAACACTAACTACATAGAGAATAGTAAAAATAAACCTAAAGCAGCATGGAAAATAATTAAGAAAAATACAGAAACTAAAAACAAATTAAACCCAAAATTGATGTTAACACATAATCTCTATTTCATTGACTCAGTAGTATTTGGCGGCTAAACGCAAAATAATTATTCCTTATACAATTTCTGAAAAGAACCGTATATTTTAAATTGTAACACTTATAAGTATTTTAATTTCAATGTTCAAAATAACCATGCATCTGCGTTTTTTCCCCCATGATGAAGCAGGATGGGTTGAATAATTGAAGTTATTCCGACTCTTGAGCCACTTCACTTGGGATGATTATTATATTTGTCTTTTGTATACAATAATATAACACTAGAATGTGTGGACTAAGAAAATTAAAGCAAAAGTTGGGAAACAGTTCTGTTCTTACAGCATACTATAATAATAATAATATTTTATTGTTATATTAAGTTTTTGCACTCATCGACAAAGTCACTTTACAGCCAGTAGCCAAGTCAATAAATAAATACATGTTTAAATACTAAAATATAAGACATATGTAAACACATCCATGAAATATAAACAATGATCCTTAGTTAGCTTTAAATATAATTATACACTAATATGAGATATAGCAAAAAATTCATCTACAGAATAAAAAGATTGTTCAGAAGCCAATTATAAAATCTATTGCAAAACACTTTTTTAGGGTATATATTTATTAAATTACGTAATTTGTTGTTCATGTTGTTGTATGCTCTTATTTTCCCATACTTGACTTACGCTGTGGCAATCGGGGAATCGGATAGAACTAATTCTAAGTATATTTTTATCTGAAAAAGGAGGCAGTGCGGATTATTGCTGAAATTTGTCAGAGTCTTGCAAACCTATTTTTAAGAAGTTCAATCTTTCAAACCTATTTTTAAGAAGTTTAAAATCCTAACTCCCCCTTGCATTGATATATTTTACACCTTTTTTTAACAGAACCGTAGTATTTTTCAGTCTCTTATCCCACAATCTAAATACGGTCTTAGAAACAAAAATAAATTAAATATCCCTTTTCACACTAGATCTTTTATTAAATCACACTTATATTGCTATGGTATTATTTAAGGCCCTACCTGACTTTTATAGAAAAGAGTTAGATTTTAGATCTTTTAAAAGAAATCTTAAGATATGTTTAATAGAAAAATGTTTTTATTCTGTACAGGACTATGTCATGTACCATGTTAATTATTAATACATTAACCCTTTTACTGCCGGCCATTTTTTTATCGTACCAGTCAAAATTGCCAAGGGGGAAAATCGCTGTTGTGCATTCATTTACAAAAAATGCTGTATCTTTTTTATTTTTCATTAGATTTGCATGAATTTTTACTTTATTTACTCGTATTTAAATGCTGTTTTTTAAATAATAAAAAGAAATTTTAATTTGAAACAAACTCATTATTTAATTTTAAAAATTATGTAAATAAAAAATAAATAAAAAAATAAAAATTGTGTTTGGCATCTGATAATTTATTTTTAAAATTATACTAAAATTTTGAGCATGATATCATTATAAACTAGAGCAATTGCTTAGAACATATACCAAATTTGAAGGTGCTACCTTGAAACATAGCTGCACTATGAGGATTTTCCCAAAACTGGTAGGCCTCCTCTAGGCCTACCAGTGGAAGTTGAAGGTAAACTTATCTGTGCCACATCCCCCTCACTATCTAATAACTCCTCATTATCTGATGGTAAGATAGTCAGGATCGTCATCAGTGTCATCCACATCACTTTGATTGTCATCAATAGCCCTAACACTAATATCGGCATATGAATCTGACAAATTCTGAAGGAAATCGTCACTCAGTTCGTCTTGCTCTTGTACACCACCATCGATTAGACTGTTAATTATTGTTCCCTCACTCACAGGAGAGTTAGATGTAACTCTTTTACTCATTTTATCCTTGATCAACAAAAGTAACACTTCAAAAAACTTTCGATAACATTGTAAACAACAACAATGAACGAAGATTTCAGTAATCTAACCCGATCATCTGGTTTTGACAGCTGTCTAGGTAGTTCGTCAATTCTAGTCAAAGACGACGAAAATAGAAATCTAAAGTTCTTCAAATGGCTTCTTTCATTATCCTTTCCTCCTAAACAACCAAAATACCGAATATTTCGGCATTTGAACATAACAGTAGCCAGTAACAATAACAAAAAACAGACGTCCGACATATCGGACGTTGGCGTTTTCGGCAAAAATGCCGACGTCCGATATGTCGGACGTCGGCAGTAAAAGGGTTAACTTTTATGTTTGAATGGTTATTTTGACCCAAGCCAATGAATGTATTTATATTTCATGGCGATAAAGAATGTATGACTTTGAGGCTGGTAAGTTAGGATTACCCAATAATCAAAAGTATTCACAATACCGTCCTCTGACTGACAAAGTAGAGTCGTCCAGAACTCTCAACACCGCCAAGAGGCTTGTGAGATAGTGCATTCGGCAAAGTCAAAGTACTGTCAATGGCATCATGCAAATGAAGAGGTATGAATGATTACCTAAGATGATGAAGCTGGAATGATATGCTATACTTCAAATGCAACCAGACTAAGAGAGAAAATATAGTTCTTGGCTCAGCTAGTGTATTCCTAATAATGTTTTGAGGTTGGCTAGAACATGAATTATCTGGAGAAATTTGATTTAGTAAGTTGGTTGGAGTAAAACAGTACAAAACTGTCAAGGATTATAAGTTGAGCTATTTCATAAGGAATAGTTTTCATTAAAATCTGGTTACAATAAAATGTATGCTGGAACAACATTAAACTCTGTTGGCAAGAAGCAAAGCATCTCACTTTGAAACCTTGATCATAAAATCAATGGTGAAGTCACAGAATTGCTTATTAAATATTTATCAAATATTGATCCTTAGGCCTTGATAATATTTGAAGACTGTGAAGTGCTTCCTCTAGTAACTAAAATTGCTTAAATTGCATTCTATTTCAACCATTTAACTAGTTACTTAAAGGTGTTATAAACAAATTTATTGATTTCAAAAAAACAAATGTTTTAAATTAGCTTAACAGCTTCTTACAAAGAAGACCCTATATATACACAAGTAAAAAAAAACTACTCAGTTTTTGTCTAAAACTTCTTGTCATTTTCATTTCTGACCTTATCAACATACTTCTCGTTTAAAGTTTCCATTACCACTGTAGCATTTGCATTGTTCCCACAATAAAAAAAAAAACATAAATACATTGGTATGAAAAATGTACTTCGCTCAAAAAGTGTGAACTCCGAACAATGTCATTTGGAAGCGTGAATTGAATGTGCGAATGGACTTCAGGAACAGCTTCAAATCTGGATCCTTTTCGATGAACAAGCCGTTCAATGGTTCTTGTGGTGTTTCAATTTCTGGTATTTGCACTTTTCCTGATTTACATTACATGCTAGTGTTTGAACTTGAGCGCATGACAATGAGGACACATTCGTTAACAGGTGATCAAAGTATTCACTATCTGACTTGTACTCAAATGAGAGACTAAGGAATGAAACAAATGTAAAGTATATTTGTTGGTGTTGTAGGTCATTTGCTATATGTGTTATTTATGAATAGGTAGGTGCGCATGTCTCGTGATATGCTCACACATACATTTTTGTTATATTGTTGGATTTGTTCATCTGTTATTTCTGCTCTACTATTTCACATGTTTGTTTCTTTATTCAGTAGGCGTCCCAAATGGATAGCAGGATACAAATTTAGAGAAATACCTATAATTTTTTATGTTAAATAAAAAAAAAAAAAACATTTTTCTAGATGAGGACACCCTAATCACCTAGTAGTATGAAATAAACTTATGACATACTCTCGTACCTACCAATATACACATATAACAGTTGAGCCATTTCGAATGAATGCGACCGCAAACACCATGACAGGAGATTTTTATGTATTAGTTTTTAATAAAATGCTATTAATAATTGTTCCTATAGAACAATAAAAACAAGCTATGAAACATAAAAAGGGCCTAAATGTACCTAAACGCTATTAATAGTTGTTCCTATAGAACAATAAAAACAGCTATGAAACATAAAAAGGGCCTAAATGTACCTAAACGCTATAATTGTTCCTATAGAACAATAAAAACAGCTATGAAACATAAAAAGGGTCTAAATGTACCTAAACACAAATGTCACTATATTACTGGTACCATACAGCACAAGAAATTTTACATGACTATTCCAATAAAATATAACAGACTGAAAGAAATTTATATCTGATGAGAGCGTTTTTCACATTATCACAATCATTAATACCTAATTAATATTCATTATAGAATGTTGATATTGAATTTGGTTTAATAGTAACAGACAGAAAATATGTTATATAATTTTCATATAAAATCTTATCTGTATGTTTATTAAAGCAACACAGAGTTTTGACAGTTTGCAGTATAACAGCCAATACCGAGTTTTGGACATTCCAAGGCCTAGTGAGGTGCAGGTACAGACAAGAAAATGTGAAGATAATGAGATAGAAGAATCAAGGTTGTGGTAAAATAACAGCCAAAACTGGTTGTAATGGCTGTGATGTGACTCAGGAAATTGCTACAATTACATGCACTACTCTTTCTCTTCCTCCGTGACGGCAACAGCTGGCTGTTACATCAAGAGTGCCCCATTAATTGATCTTCCGTGTTTGTTAACATGTAAAATATATTAAGTAACAACTAATAGGCACAAGCAGTTCTGAGCTTATCTCATGGGGTTTTTTTACCCATAAATGTTTTATTTTTAAGTTAAAAACCTTTCTTATTGTTAATAATGATCTTAATAACACATCATTCATTGAGTTTGAAATGGCTTTGTAAGCAAAAAGTTTTTACACTCTGAGATAGTTAAAGTCAAATGTCTCTGAACAACAGATATTGGGGTAAAGTTAAAAAGTGGACTACTAATTTCCAAACGGATTCATACATAATGATAAAAATGTAATAATACAAAATTTGTAATAAAAATATTGAAACATATTTTTTCAAGCAATGATGCACTCAACTGCATATTTAAAATTTTGTTTTTAAAATGAAACTTTAGATTTTATAGCTTAGTATTAATATTTACATTGAATAAAGAATTTAAATGAAATAACCCTCCTTCCCAATTAATAATTATAAAATTATTATAAATGTTCAGGACGATACTTTACAGATTCAATCTCATATTTAAATTGCTATCCAAATAATGAACAAACTTTCATCAAAAGTTAGATTCATGGAGTCTCAGATGATTAAAAATGAATTTTATAAGTCTCTTATAAAAAATTAACTATAGGTGTTCATTTAAATGGCGGTTGTCTATGCCTGTACAAGAAATTATTTTTTAATGCAATATTTGAACTTTGATTTAAATGTTATAATTTAATTTTTCTGTGCCTAATTGTTCATTTTAGTTGTTATTTAACTATAATTATCTTATGTGTATATTGGTATTGGTAATTTTGTCAATTCTTGTCAAGGTTTTAAGATATGGAATTTCTAAATGTTTGAAAATGTTACAATTATACAAGGCCTCTGAAAAAGAATTACAGGATTTTGAACTGCCGATACTAATCAGGATTGATTGTTCTAAATAAATTTATTTTTTGTCGATTTATATTCGTATATGTTCATTAATTATAACAATAGTTACTAACCAGTCGCTATAACGTGTTAACGTATAAATTTTGGTTAAAAAGTGGAGAGTGTGTCTTATTTCTTAAGATATAGCCATTTTCCTGAGCCTTTGTTAATCTCATTAATACAGTGTAAATTTCTTGAAATTCTTTTGTGTTATTGGGCAGTCCCCAAAAGTATCTTCGCTTACCTTATAGCCATTTTTGTAGAGCATAAAATAAGAATAATAATAATGTTCTCTCAGATGGCTGTTAAACTTCCAAATTTTTAATATTATTAACATTTAACATATTCTGGTGGGGGGGCTCCCGTATCCCAGCTTGCCTGGGAGGTACGAAAAATTTCTAGTGATAACCCTCCCCTTTAGGTCATGCTAGATACGACTATGGTGTAATATGTGTATTTATATATATATATCTTATCAACAAGTGCTTCTTATACAACACATTTGATTGTTATATCATTGTTTATTATCAATAGGTATGTTATCTTGAAGCTCTGACCTAATTATAAAAATCTCTCATCACTTATCTTGCATACACTTTAAAATCTGTCAAATCATTATCAAGATGAAAATTTATATTTTTCTTTCATGTTTCACCACAAATGAATGTGGAAAGAACCACAAACATTCCTATCTTGATTGTACCGATAATGATGGAACTACTTTATCTTCACTCAGCTGTTTCATTTATGCACTTTTTCCATATTCTTTATATAAAGAATCTGTCTTGAGGTAAAAAAAAATAAAGCTATCACTTTACATAATTAAGACATCACTCAAGCTTATCATAACCATACAGATAACTATTTTGGCAATGGATTTGATTAGAGATACCTACTGGTAGCGCTATTTATAAGAAAATAATTCACACTATGAATATTTGTTAAAATATTTTAAATAAAGTCAGAGGACATTTTAATTTCTGTTAGGCAGGGCATTAAAAATGTATTAAATAAAATAATATAATATTTTAACTTCAGTTTTAGTGGGAAAAACTTAAACGACAATGTTATTGAATTGAGTATGAAGTGAGTCCATAATCGATCATTATTCACCACAGAATATTCAGGGATGGTTTTAATATTCATTAGACACAAATAGAATTATGAAAATATATTCTGGTTAAACAATAAATTTAAATAGATTAAAATATTAAATAACAACAAAAATTAAATTAAAGTATTCAAATCAGTGAAAATGATTATGTTTAAGTTTTTTTTTTTTTTTTTTTTTTTTTTTTTACAATAGGAAAATGCATTATGCACCGTCAGGGACAGGTGTTCGCCCTGGTGTGTGGGACTCTCACCAACTAAAAACCTACCGGTCCAGGCATTGGAAACCCTCTCGGGAACGCATCTCTGCAACTACTTCAAGAGGGTGCCATTGTTCGCCCAATGGGCATTACTTCATTCTAAAATCCACCAGCATGAGCTGGTGAATAATACATATATTTGCCTAATAAATAATTGCCTAATAAATACAATAAAATCGGTAATAGTACAGAAAACAAGGAAGGTTTTCAAAACCAGGAGAACAATTCAACCACTCTTGTATGTTTTATAGTAGTAACAGCCATGGTTAGTTCTAGCAAACAAAGGTGGACAGAAACAGACATAAAGTCATATACTAAAAAATATAATTTGTTGTGTTGCATGATAGTGGTAAATCATTTACATCAATTTTAAGAGGAAAGTGATTGTGGACCATTAATTTGTCAGTTGAGTTTACAGTCCAGTGCAAGTCTAATACCATTGCTGTTGAAGTCTCGCAAATGATTTCATTAAAAGTCCAGCAATAGTTAAAGTACGAGTCCAGATTCTATTGCACTTGTATTCGCAGTCTAGTTTACGGTTAAAAACTAATTAAAGTGTCAGGGTTAAGCAAGAGTTCAATTCGAAATTTTAGTTCAATTCCAGTATGTGAGTCAAGTTCAGGCCCAAGTCCAACATCAATTTAGTTTGACTATAACGATTGCAAACATCAATGTGAATAGTCAAAATTGTACACACTTCCATTGTTCTCCATGCTGAGACCCTGTCCCTTTCTCATTGGTCAATCATTTTCCTCAACAGGAAACAATTATCACTTTCACTGCTGGTCTATCCTGAGTGGGACTAACTACTAACAGTGTGTTTCTGTACAATAAGACATCTGCCAGAGTCAATATGTTAAACTAATCAAAATTCTTCATGATTTTTTTTATTCTTTCTATGATTTTTTAATTAAATAGTTCTGTTTCAAATAAGTAGTACTCTTAAATTTAATCATTTCTATGCTTAAAAGCAAAGACTACATTTTTATTTGTAGGTGATATTATGTACAAATAATTTTGTATATATGTTATTAAGTTACTCTTGTGTTATTGTGTGTTTAAATTGTGTAGTATTGTTCCACGTTTTACATGTAAGAAGACCCTAAGATATAGTCAGTTAAAAAAATTTAGGCCTGATTTTACATTAAATTAAGGTACAAATTTAAATAATTAGAAAAAAATAAAATTATAAATTGAACAGAGATAAAAAAGAGACTGACTACAAGTTTTATCAAACTGCACTCGAACTATTATCTCAACAGTTCACCCATTTAAAATAATAAGTCAAGTCAATAAATTCATTTCGTAAATACAGCAAGTAATGATGATAGTCACTCTCTCTTGTCACTCTTATTAATTTTTTACCATACTGATTACTTTGCATCTCATTATTTAATTGGCAATGCACACAAGCACATAATTATATGTCTACTACTACAATAACCTTTAAACACCAAAGAACTAAATAATATCTTATCTTAAGTAAATTTGTTAATTGTTTTATAATGTCTTACAGCACAAAATTATTATGAAATTATGCTTTGACATTGTTTAGTAGGATTAGAAAAGACCTCTGTGCCTATTAATATAAGACATATTTATATTGTTGTATTATTTTCTAAATGCGTTCAAAAGCTAAATGTAACTGCATAATATAAATATAAAATTTAAAAAAATAATAAAATAAAATAACAAAAGTTTACCAAGACACATTTTCCATGGTTCAATTTTTCAAGAAACAATATGTTATTAACAGGACATCAGCATGAGCTAGCTTTAGTCAAAATGTTGGTGACTTTAAAGCTGCCTTACAGCAATCATGCTTTGTTGTAATCACTTAGTAATATTGTAGACTCTTGGAGCAATTGGAAAATTCTTTAAATATTACTAAATGTTAATAAAAACAATACTTTTTACCAAATTGTTTATTTTTTGGACGAGGCCTTTCGAAACCAAAGGTTTCATCTTCAGGCAACTCCACACAGAGATAAACTTAGTAATAGTTTATCTCAGTGATAAAAAGTTTAAAAAAATAAAATTTTGTCTTCTTAGAGATTATCTTTCAAATTATAAATTTTTAAAATCTAATATCTGCAGACATTAAATTAATTCTGCACAGCACGCGACCTCATTATAAATAAAGAAATGTCTTATTGCTGTTATCTACTATAAAATTTTTCGAATGTCCACTTATGAGACTCAGCATCCTGAAGAGACTTTCCATTTCATGACAGTGGTCACTTCTACAATAAAAATTGAACATATCCCGAAACACTAATCAATAATCAATCACTTCACACTGAAGCACAGTTGACAATACAATCTTTGCTCATACTAGTTTTCATTGTGCCTATGGTAAAAACTTAGTAAAGCAAATATAATTCTTAACAGAAGTTTTGTTTTTTGGATGCTTCCTGTAGTGCATACAATCATGGCATTATGCAGTTGCACCAAGTACAAGTACAAGTACATGTGCACGCAGTATTGACCACATGAGCAGACAAATCAAGAAATCAATACAGCCATTATATTTCTGTTGCATTCCCTAGATAACAGTCACTTTTTCACGCAGCATGCAATGTAGCTTTGTATATCTTCAATCTTTGAGAACAGGCCAGCCTGATTAAGGACATGAACCAAATCATCTTTGACCTTCAGATGACATCTTATTCTACCTTATATTACACTACATGTACATGTACAGTTTGAGGACTTTAGCTGCACGTGTGACCTTGAGTGTGTGGTGATAGGCGGGAGGGGAGGGGTGGCGGGGTAGCATTATGCGCTGCATCCTGGAATCTTATTGGCCATAAATAACTCATCACACTCCCTAAAATCAGTCTGTTGTGTGACAGTGCTGATTGTAGTGGAATTAAATAATAAGAGAATACCAAATATAGCAATAATAGGACTTATCCTTGTTTTTCAGTTGTTACAGTGTTGTTTAACGTGTTTTTGAAATTAACGTATTTGTCAATACTAATCTGTAAATCGAAATCGTGAGTTTAAAGTCGTTAAAGACATTGTTGCGCCTTCATCTCAGCGGCTAGCAAGTAAACGCAACCCACCACACACGTAGCGTTTATTTTTTGAAAGGGTAGTATTTGGGCCCTAAGAGCACAGCTAAATTCCTCCAACTGTAAATAGGGAAGAACATTTCATGTTGAATATAAAACCGTGAATACAACTCAAATAAGAGACAAATTGTAGTCTTTGAATATCACCTACAGAAATACAGGCATTTATTTGTGTTTTAATAAGGAAAACTAATTTTATTACAAGTTGTAACACACTTGCCCCAAGCTACTGACTGGGAAGTGTGACAACAGCTGTTCTACAATTTTGATGCTTGTTAAATATTGTTGTTTGAACTTACCGAGTCTTTGAAAAATTTTCAAACATAAAGGTAGGTTGAGCCGTACCTATTTTTAAGGTTTCACTGAGCATTTAGAAAAAAAGTTTAATTTCGCTCCTTGTTTATTAGGTAGTCTAAAATGTACAAATTTTACGGATTTACATATTTTTTTACTGTTACCCCGTTAAAAATTTTAGCAAACCCAAACTTTTATCTAAGGTTACAAGAGAAGTGGGCTACACTTTCTGAACATGTTACAATTGTCACTTTTCAGCACATTTCCAATTTTTTGTTTTAATTGTTGAAATTTAGGATATTTGAAACTCATAAAACCTAAAAATATTAAAATAGGAAGGTGTAACTTTCTTTACACCCATCACTATCTCTCTGAAAAACTAAAATTTTTTTGTACGTCAAGTTTGGGTTAGTCTTGGATGAGTGAGAAATGGTG
Source organism: Homalodisca vitripennis (assembly GCF_021130785.1). Classification (NCBI taxonomy): domain Eukaryota; kingdom Metazoa; phylum Arthropoda; class Insecta; order Hemiptera; family Cicadellidae; genus Homalodisca; species Homalodisca vitripennis. The sequence goes on along the minus strand of NC_060209.1, from coordinate 45,387,352 downwards.
CCAAAACATTAATTTTTACGACTTTTCTTCAAGTTTAATTTAGGTTTTGTTCTCCACTAGTAGAAATAAGGCAAATATTAAAACCACAAAATAAATTATTACAAATATTGACAATAAATAAAATAATTATTTAAGATCCAAATAAATTCTGATAAAATAATTAAATAAAAGACTAAGTCGAGCACTTGCAATACTTACAAATTTAGAAATGTTCAGCCAATTCCAGGGGACATCTTTGTATTTGCTGTTGAGTAGATAGAAAACTTCCAGAGACGAAAAGATCCAAAGAAACAGGCAAGGGATCCATGCAAAAACAGTTTTTTCGAAGCAAGGAGTGAAATCCGGATTATCCGTATACCAAGTGATGTTTTCATCCTGTAACAAATACTCTTTGCTAAAAACTTAATATACTATAATATATCAAACTGAAACAATGATTTTATTGGCTATTTTTGACACCAAATAAAAGAATGTATTTTAAGGAAAAATTGCTCATCTATTGTAATTGCTTAACATTTTTACATTATAAATTAAAAAATTACTATTCATAATATGTACAACACATACATTAAAAGAATTATGCCTGAAACATAATCATGTTGTACCGATATAATATGAATTTATATACATTTTAATACAATTTAAACAAAAAAAAAAGCCAATCAGAAGCTGCGTACGCTCTAAGATGTCTATTGCTATAAATATTTTGTAAGTCTCCAATAGCAAAATGTAATTCATAGTTGTTATTTTTTCCGTAATAATTGGCAAACACAGCAGTAGCTGATCCTTGAATTTTATACAAAAAATTTTATTTAATGGTGCCAACAGCTACCTTTACATGGATTTCAAGATGTTGGTAACAATAAGGTCCAGTGGTAGTAGTTATGAGAATTGTCAATCTCTGTACTCCATTGTGTCATGCTACACCATCAAACCCGACATATGGTCACTAGTGATATTTACTAGTAGAAACCTATCTCAATTAACAACCTATACCACCTTGTTGAACTAGGCCCAGAATATCTCACCCTCAGAAGATCATCCGACATTCTCTCTTACATGGCAAGAGGAAAGTACAGATATAGACATTGAAAAGAATCTCCCACTTTCATAATCAATTCTATCTTGCTGTATCAGTCATGGAAGCTTTGACTCAACAATGTCACTGGACATTTCCAAGTACAATAATGGTTATGTATTAGTGTTTGTGTGTGTTGATGCGTGAGGAAACACTCGGCAACGTGTATAGCCTTAGCCTGGATTTCACATACAAAAACAAAGAGCGTAACATACTCACTTTGTGCAGGACTCAAGTCAGTGACTTAAACAGCTTTACTTATGCATTAAATCAATACTACTCAAGTACAGATAAAAGCAAAACTTACATTCTTATCGTTGACATTAATGCAAGCCTAATTAAAACCAATAACAAAACTAAATGTTACTTCCAGGACATAATACTTGTATAGATCACATATTCGTGAAGGACAATAAATATTAACTTATCAGATTAAAACTGCTGTTATAATGAATAATATTATAGACCATTATACGAGGATCTTTCAAGTAATTCTTAGAAAAACCATTTTATGGGCAATTTTTTTATATTTTTTAACGTAATTTCCTTTTAACTCTATACATCTGTCTAAGAGTTTTTCCAATTACACTTGATTATTGATTGCAAAACCATTTGCAAACCAATGCAATTATTGCATATTCTAAGATTATATTACAAAAATACATAGAAAAATTGTAGAATAAGTGCAATGAAATTAAAGAATGTCTCCTTTCAAAGCAGTTAAAATTGTAATTAAATATTGTGTGTGCTATGAAAGCTAGTACATGTAAAATAGCAATGTATAGAACAGCCAACATGCTCCTTAGCCTAGATGTAATTGAGCAGTAGGTCTGACTTTCATTGACTTGTGTGACTCTCAATTATAACCAATTGAGACAAGTGTTTCACTTGGCCACATTTAAATTTCAGTAGCATATGGCTTGGTTTGTCCAGTGATTTATTTACATTTTGATTCATTTACTAACATTAAGTGAATTTTTAAAATTGAATCTAATAAAAAGTGTCATTCTTTTGAATATTATTGGCCAGTCTACAGCGTGTCCACCCAACTTCAATCATGAAATTCCTGTACAATTCCCAAACTTTTTAAGTTCATATCTTTAAAATTCCAGGACAATTGAATAAACAATTTTAGTCATTGCGAGTCTATTCCAATACTTGATCATGTTTAGTAACTGCCTTAAAATGATATCTGGTACATTAAAATGTATTCTTTTTTTTAACTGTGTTCTACTTAACTTTTATTTTTTTTTAAACATTCAAACATTTTGTCACAATGACATTATTTACGTAAATGTAAATTTATTTTGAATAAGTAAAGGATTTGAAAGAGTAAATTAACTATCCTGTAACACTTTTTATCAGAACTAAAACAAAGTAGTAAATGTATTATCCTCCATAAATTAAAATAGAGCTATTATAGTACTAAAAGAAACACATGAGTATATTTCTTTAAAAACCAATAACAAACTATAGCAAGCACTGACTGCCATAGACCCCTACAAACCAAACTATACAGGGTGTTGGCTTGAAAAATTGCCCTGACTTTTCGATAAAAACTAAATAATTCTCCATATCCTATTACCGATAAAATTAACAGTTTCTTAAAAGTTTTGTTTCTAAATAATGTGAGTGTCAAAACATGGTCACAAATACTGATAAAAATACAATAGTAAGTTTAAAAGTTAGTAAAAAGCTAATATTTACTTGGACAAAGTTACAAGTAGATCAGTCAAAGTTAAAATAATAGTGAGCCGTATGTGCAGTATATTGCGGTGTTTGAATTTACAACCTGACCCCAGAAAAATCCAGAAGGCCTATAAAACTTGACTTGAATCGTCTAAATACTCAAAGAAATATAAAAATTTGACGATTATTACAAGAGATGGTTCAACTGCCGACTTTTGGTGACTTTCAGTGATCTTTGAAGCAAAACTTTGACATCTATTACAAAACAATATATTAGGGCATATTTCGCTTATTAAACTGAGAAATACATGCACAGATTGAAGAAACCCTTTTACAACAACAATATTACCTAACTGTGTGTATTTGCTTAGTATTCAGTAGCTCAAGCAATTTTAATACATAGCATTTTAATAATTAAAAAAAACAATTTTGCTTGACAATAATCAATAAAAATATGAATTGAAAGAAAATTATTATTCATAAAATTCTAATTTGTTTATTTGGTCATTTAAATACGCTTTTTATACACAAACTACACAACATGTTTCATTGGTATACTGCTGATCAGCTGGAGGCCACGAATATACACGACATACTCTCGTGGCGATGTATGTAATATACAAAACTGCAAGCAATATACATTTACAAAAGTAGGATAGCTTGTTAATTAGGATATCTATCATTGGATTTTCATACACAACAATAAACACGTTTTAGCGATAGGTAACTCACATACTGCCGATCGATGTCCGCGAATGTAAACAAATACAGAGTGGCAGTGCATGTACTTAAATACAGATCTTCAAGCAAAATATGGTTTACAAAACTAGAATAATTTGTTAATTAGGTTATCTATTTATGGTTATTCATAAACAAAGTACAACAAAATCACGTTTTTGCGATCAGTAATTTATGTAAAGTCGATCAGCTGTTGTCGTGGAAGATACAAAGCAGACTCGTGGAAATCTACGAACATACATCTAATACTAGGGCAAGCAAAACTATTAAAAAACCACACTATTTATTAATAAGATTATCTATTTATGATTTTTCAAACACAAAATATGACAAACCCGTTTTGTAATGGATAGTTTGTATACTGACGATTAGCCGATAATTAGTGACGCAGATTCTAATGTTGAATCCCGTTGATCGATTTCCAAACCTGATCTTTCTAGAAGATTCTGTAGACTCGAGATTTGACTTTGACTCATCACAAATTATTATCACAATGCCATAAAACATATATTTTAAATAGAAGTTTTTTGTCACAAAGTAATAATCTGTGATTTTTTTATTTCCGTGAAAGCCTCTTTAAAATTTGTAACTTTTCAGCGACTTCTGAGACTGGTAGACACCCTGCAAAAATAACCGGACAATTTTTCCAGTCTATCGTGAAATTCCTTGACTTTCTCCATTTTGTTAAAATTCCCTGACTATTACCGGTTTTCTTGGTCTACCTGAGCAAATCTAGATGATGACACATCCAAAATTAATTGATTTCCAGCTTTTCATCAAACCAGATTTGCAAACAACTGCAATCTTTCATTTCACCACACAGCATTGTACGTGAAGAAACCAGCTCACATCGGCACTAAGTTTCACAACCATCTCTCAGATGAGCTGAAGAGTTAAAACAACTATAATCTGAGACTCCATTTGAAAAAATGGCTTGCTCAACGACCATTCTACATAGTGGGTGAGTTCCTGTGCTGAAGAATCTTTGACAGATATATGGAGAAACTTTGTTTTTGTAAAAATGTGATGTAATATAATTTTTTGACGCCTTACAAATCTTAATGGTTTTGAATAAAGTTATTCTCTCTATCTCCCTTTTTCTCAACTGCAAGGTGGAACAAACAACAATCCACTGCCTGTCAACTGACTGCTACTGCCTGGTGATTGAATTTCTTCCACAACGATCATAGCTCATAGTGGACTATGGAGTTTTCTTAAAACAAAAACTCAGGAAAGAAAGAAAATAATTTAACATTATCAAAGACATTACCGATTAATTAAATATTTATGAATGTTTACTCTGTGGTAAGAAAAAAAAACATTTTTTTCCTGAGCCTAAATATTACAAATGGAATTTGATCTCCTGAATACCATTGCTGACATATTAATACATAATCTAGACACACCAATTTGAGAGAATACAATAGCTAAGGGGGATTGAACATGTACTTCAGGTTGGAGTCAGATTTATTTTTAATGTTGTTATAACCATTTAGGCGAAGTTGGCAACCCATTTTATCACCTCCTAAAGTGGTCGACAACATTGAGGGAGAGGGGGAACATGCCGACATTAGCTCTTTAAAGAGTCATCTAAAAATAGATCAAATATTGTAGATAGAAGCTTGAAAATAAAACTAATAGACTATGAACAAAATATGTTCCTTTAAAAGGGTAGGCTACTAACAAAAATGCTCTATTTGTTGTAATTATTACGTAAATAAATACTTCATGTCTGACCTCATTAAAATGTGCTTTTTCCATATTTTTTACATGGAATAAAAAATTTACTCCTACAGTTTATTTGGCTGGACCAAAACAATATAGTACTTTTATAAATAGTTACACCTAATATGATATCATAAATTATTTACTAAACATTTAGATCAAATATTTCATGTTTAAATGAGTAAAAACAATAACAGATCAAATGAAGAGGTGATATACCGGCATATGCATTGCTTCTTGTTATTTACAAAAATGAAAAATGTTTATTTGACATTGAAAATAAATCAAACAAATACAAAAAAAAAACTTTAAAATAATTTATGTTTGCCATTACAAAATATTAACCCTGTGGATTTTTGGTTCACTTCTTTAGTATAATGCGCTGATATAATCTAGAGTAATTGTTGGATTTATACTTAAAATATGTCCTTAGTATGCAAAATATAATATAGTACTTTAATTTGATGATATTAATTAAATTATGTAGATCATACCTATTACAGTAGCTAAGATTAAAGCAGTTAAAATTATTATAGATTTCTCATCTTTGTCATGTAAAGTTAAGGACTCGTAAAGGTTATCTTTAACTTTGGTACTACTATTAACATATTAATGATACATTCTAGAAGCTCTGTTCTTATTGGAATCAGTTCTAAATTTAAACCAAACACTCCAATAATATATTTTTTTATTTCTGTGAGGCCTTTCTTACTCAAGGAGTACATCATCAGACCCACATAACTGAATAAAAGTGATTACAATAATAATATACATAATGTTATACTACATAAGAACATATGTCATTAAAAATACAAGGAGATAATATTCAATGACAGGACAGTATGTATATATATAAAAGGTACGGTAATTGTGAAAGTAACGAACGGAGTGGCAAAATACGACAAAAGCAACGTTTATCGGTGGTACAAAATGTTTTCAGAAGGCCGAGAAGATGTAAACGAAGAAGATTGTGCCGGATGCCCGAGCACTTCAACAACAGACGAAAAATTGATGAAGTGAAGAAAATGGTATTGGCCAATCGTCAAATCACCGTTAGAAAATTGCCGAGGACCTAGGCATATCGATTGGCTCGTGCCATTCGATTTTAATCGATAATTTGGGCATGAAACGGATCGCCGCAAAATTCATATTAAAATTGCTCAATTTTGATCAAAAACAGCATCGCATGAACATTGCTAATGAGATGTTGGAATCTGTACGCGACGACCCGAATTTGCTCCAGAGGGTCATAACTGGTGACGAATCGTGGGTTTATGGTTAAGACGTGGAAACCAAAGCTCAATCATCTCAATGGAAGCTGCCACACGAACCAAGACCGAAAAAAGCACGCCAAGTTCGGTCGAATGTGATAGTTTTGCTTACAGTTTTCTTCGATTGCAGGGGCGTGGTGCATCATGAGTTCTTGCCACATGGTAGAACTGTGAATAAGGAATATTACCTGCAAGTTATGCGCAATTTGCGCAAAGCAATGCGCCAGAAACGCCCAAATTTGTGGAAAAACAAAAATTGGCTTTTGCACCACGATAACGCCCCTGCTCACACATCACGGCTTGTACGCGACTTCTTGGCCAAAAACAACACACTAATGATACCGTAGCCACCATATTCCCCAGATCTGGCCCCCTGTAACTTTTTCTTGTTCCCGAAACTGAAGAGGCCCATGAAACGACGACGCTACACCACGATTGACGAGATAGAGACGGCATCGAAGGAGGAGCTGAATAAGATACAAAAAAATGATCTTTTGAAGTGCTTCGAAGATTGGAAAAAATGTTGTCACAAGTGTATAATATCCCAGGGGGATTACTTTGAAGGGGACAAAATAGATATTCACAAATAAATAAATAATTTTTGAAAATACACAAAATTTGCGATACATTTTGGACACACCTAATATATACCCTCTAAAATCATGTTATTTGTCATTTGCACCTCCTAAAACCATACATATTTTTTGTTCAGTAGGATGAGCAGAATACTTTGATAACTTCAAATTCGTGATTTGCCAGGTCGGCCTTTAATCTTATAATTTCCAAGAATTCTTTCCTCCATTTCACAAAAGCAGCATTGGTTACTCATTGATATCTAGCTGGGAAAGTTATTAATATTGTAAGGTTTCTTTGATATCCAAGTCTTGGCCATAGTTGGTTTTGTTGTTTTGTAACATTAATGTTAAATTGGAGTTTTTTTCAATTATAATGTACATGATTCTTCTTGTTTCTGTATTTTATTAAAAACGTATTGTGAACAATTTGTACATATTGGATAATATATCGAGCTGTCTAATAAAAACGACCGAATAACGATTGTAGGCCCCTTATTAAAGTCTCCCCATTTTGGAAAAGTGTCCAGTTTGAAGTGCATGTTTTGGTTATTTGTTCTTAATTTGTTAACTTTAAATTTAAAGTTAACAAGTTTTTAACATACCCATTTGTGGCCCTTGTACCCTATTTACCATGTAATCTAAATTTCTAATAGATAAGTTAAGCTAATAACTGTTGTGCAATACATGGTTTCTGAGTGTCTAAAAATGTTCTGTTCAAAAAGAAGTACAACATTGTAAAAAATTGTTAAAAAGGCTTCTATATTGTTTTAGGTAACATGGCTAAATTAAATACCCAACTCTTGAATGATGTAAAAAACTACACTTACAAACCCATGCTTGCTTGCTTACTTACTTCACCACAAACATACCCTAGCCTAATTGTTCACCACTTTCCATTGATATTTTTATAGGTTAGCTGAAGGTATTTTGTTTTTACTTCGTAAAATATTTTAAATTGCAGCATTAAGTTTTACATTAATTGGAAACGTATGCCTAAAAACACTATGCACTTTAGGCACAAATAATTAATTTTTCAAAAAAGTTTAAATTTAAAGCTTTTAAAAATAATTGTTATTTGAACTATACATAATTCAACTTACCCAAAATTTTGATCCACAGAATAAATCCATTTCTAAAATACCCATGATTTACGAACACTACCTCTCAATTCCTGCCTGTAAATTCTACCTCTCAATTCCTGCCTGTAAGTTACACCATCTCACTCAAGACCACACACCTATAAGACAAGACTCACTTCTCGTTTCTCACTCTTCAGTCTTCTCAGTATAATTCGTCTGCTGTTTTATCCTTACAAAGTTCACAAAAGTTTAAACTCCTCGAATATTAGTGGGGTTGGAATTGCCAGTGCACTCCCACTCATAATGTCTACGGCTAGAATGTTCGATAGTTTACTATCGTATATTAAATATTAGTTGCAAGTGGGATTATTTTCAATTTCTAGTATTGTTTGCTGTACATGAAACCGCTACTGATAAGCCTGGTTTTATAAAATCAACAAATTTGCTTAACGTTTATTTGTACTGAATAGATTCTAAATATTAAATAAAGTTTAAAAAAATAACAAGTTTTGTTGAACAGTCAAATTGTGTCTATTATTATTATTTATTGTACTATATCTGGCTATATAACAATAAACTAATCAAGCTCATGCAGTATAGTGGCTGCCCTCCTCTTAAATGATGACAAGGACATCCCAAAAAATCCAGATCTGCAGAGACTGCATTTCCAATCCTCATCAATCTTGGAATAGCGCTGTGGTAAAGGTAGTTTGTCGAGAGATGATGGATGGTAAACAGCTGGAAATGTCTCGCCGACCGAGGAACGTGGAAATCAATCATTTGAAGTATCTCGGAACAATCAATGGTGTTATTAAGAATTTTGTAAAGGAACATCAAGTCAATGAGCGTTCATCTTGATGAAAGAGTTGGTAAATTTAGACAACGCTCCATTGCTTGAATGTCAACCTCTATGTATCTGTATCCGAGCTTGACTCCAATCGTCCTAATAAATCGTCTCTGCACAGCATCCAAGGATGAACAGTGTCCAATCTGATGAGGAGACCATACAACAACTGAATACTCCATTATTGGTCGGTCGGACCAGAGCAACATAAAGAGTCTTGAGAGAAGAGGCAGACAGTCCCTGCCTACAAATTCTATTGATAAGCCCAAGTGTTTTAAGAGCTTTTCCACATACATTAGATATATGAGCTCCAAAATCCAGATTTGCAGTCAGAAGAATGCCCAGATCTTTAACCTCCGTAACTCTTCTTAATGTAACATTTTGAAGTATATAGTTAAATTGATGAGTCTGTCTGGATTTTGAAAATGTTATCAGGTATTTAGTAGGGTTTAAGTCCATGCCATTGAGTACGCACCATTCCTCAATCTTCATGAGATCCTCTTGTAGACGAACCAGTTGTTGATATGATGCCACTTCCCCGAATAGTTTTACATCGTCAGCAATCAAAAGGAAATCTCCTTCAAGATTCATGCCAATATCGTTCACAATTAAAGTAAAGAGGAATAGTCCTAGATGGGACCCTTGAGGGACACCAGAAGGTACTGCAATTTCCCTCTCGAGGCAGGACATTGGAAGAATTGAAAGAATACAAAACTCAGCCGTTCATTTTGTATTATTTATAAGACGGTTTGAACGTGTGTCCTCTCATCGGGATACGGCCAATGTTTTGTGTATGGAGCAGGTATGCAGAGTGATTACAATCTGCATGATCAATAAAGCTCTAACATTCGGAGAACCTTATTATCTCTGTGAGAATCTTTGTACAAAAACAGGAGGTCTCGTAATACAGCAGACGTCAAGACAGCCAGTGTAATTCCCCCATAGTGAGGCTTGAAGTCGGCAGTAGAAGCTTTTCCTACTTTGGTCCCAAAACGTACAACGGCCTATTGATGGCTTAAGGATCACAAAATTGTCGTTTAGTTGTATATCTAAAGTTAAGGATTTTGTGATATCATGATATTTAGTTGTAAGTGACTGTCATTTGTTTAATTTTTACCAATAAATAGGAGCTCGAATAGGTGTAGGCTTTCACAATTGCAAATAATGTCCCTCTACAATTGAATTGTGTTGTTTTGTATCGAAATCATAAGGGGTCAAATTAGAACCTATTATGCTTGTAATCTTTTTCTGTAATAAAAAAACTATACCCATTTGGAAACTATTAACAACTTATATGTACCCGGAACAAAAACTGCGATTATAAAAATACCCCCAGTAGAGACACGATACCAAACTGGGGGATGACCGATATTTCAAGTTGTATGTTAGGAGAAGCCAGGATTTCTTCTTATAATATGTTTTAGCCTCTTTGTATTATAATGATATACCATCTGTGGCATATTTACTAAGACAATTAATTTCAAACATAGTTTCATCATGTGCTTTTATCACTATTGGTTTTCTACAGCAATTACTACAACCTTAATTTTACTTTAGCCCGATCAACCCTTTAGTTCTCTACTGTTTTCTGAGTAGCATATTATCTATATTTAGTCTCTCGAGTCAATGAAAACACAATTATCTCCTTAGTGCAGTTTTAGTAGAATCCTTGGGTAACTAATACTTGGAGGCGACATTAAGGCAATGCATGATTCTTTCCACTTTCGTCTCTATCAGCCTGAAGAGCAATGATGGACCTAATACACTTATACAACGGAGTATCGATAAGGAACCGGCAGCATGTAGTGAAAAATGTAACATACAGATGGCCTGACAGACGGACGGATTGCTGTTTTATTTGTTGTGCCTAATATCAGTTGGGTTCTTTCTTACACCAAGGGCATTAACTATGTCTCAAATTTAAAGTATCTATGAACTTTCTATCAAAATATATTGCACAGACAAAGGAAACCGCTCTTTGACCTTTGGATCCCGAAATAATAAATGTTCTTCCTAAGAAAAAATGAGGAAACTATTGACCAAGTTTTAAAGCTTCAAGACCTATCAAAAGTTATCGCAAAGACGGGCAGTGGGACAAATAGACGGACTGACTGTCTTTTGGCCTTTTGACCTTGAAATCAATAGTAGCGTTCTTCCTCGGACCAAGATTAACCCAAGTAACAGTTTGAAGTCTTAAAAGTGTTTTATCAAGAGTAATCGTACAGAAAAAAAACTGGACATTGTGGATGGCTGGATGTTGTTTTTTTTTATCTGCTGTGCTATTTCACTGTTATTTATGTGAATTTAAAGTTTCTTTGCTATTCAAATTGCAAATTTTTATCTACAACTTACCGTGAGTGTTTGTGAATGGTACTTTTAATTTTTAGAAGTATTCTTTTCCGAAATTATCATTTGATTGTGAGGCATGGCTCTCGACTCTCACATAAAATAGTCAATCTTGCACGTTATGACAAACATTGACATGTCTTGCAACGATTGACAAACCTTGAAGATCATCTTGACAGGGTCGAAGATGTCAGTTTTGATGGTTTAATGGCTGAATTAAGTGAAAGAAACCGAAGGAGAGATAATGTTATTTTATTTAATGTATCCGAGACATCTAGTATCCTCGCTGAAACAATTAAATCCCATGAGTCTGATATAATAGCTAAAGTAATAAATTGCGCCGTTCCGCACCTTGATCCTGTCAGAGTGAAATATTTTAGACTAGGTGTTAGATCTCCTAAAAAGATTAGACCTATCAAACTTGTTTTTCCGGGTGAGATCTACATTAGTTCTGCACTCAAAAGTTTTTCTTCTGAGAACTTAATGGCAGTTGACCCTCGTCTACAGGAAGTTAGAGTGTCCAGGGACCGTACTCCCAAGGAAATTGAGTCATTAAAGAAACTTCGTAAAGAACTTGAATCACGAGATGCTGCTGGGGAGGATAACATAACAATTAAGGACATGAATGGTGTACCAATGAGTGTTAAAACTAAGTATATTAATAAAAAAGGTAGTTAATATCAACGGCAATGCATGTGTTAAATGTTTCTATCAAAATGTTAATGGTATTAGGTCTAAGATTCCAGAATTAGTTTAGAATGTTAGTTTAAATGTGTTTGATATAACTGTCAAAACTATCGCCTGATGTTAGTGATGCTGAATTGGGTCTTGGGAGTTACAATATTTTTCGTTGTGATAGATCTTCTAAGACCAGCGGTAAGAGTAGTGGTGATGGTGTTTTGATGGCGTTGCAAGCTAATCTCAATGGGTTTAAAATTGACTTTGATTTTGGTGAAATCGAAGCTCTGTGTGTCTGTGCCTATTCTGGTCATACGAAATTGTTTATTTGTGCTGTTTATATACCCTCAAACCAGCCTAACAGTAAATTTCAACATTTTTGTAACTCACTGGAACAATTAAGATTGCAAATTGGATATGATGGGAGTTTACTAGTCCTTGGTGATTTTAACATTGCTAGCCCTGTGAGTTCAGCATCTGTGATTGACTTGATCAGTGATAAGTCTCTTACTCTTGGGTTATTACAATACAGTAATGTGTTTAATATTCATGGCTCTCAACTGGATTTGGTCTTCTCTGACGTTGCTTGCACTGTCTCTCGTTCATTGGACCCTCTGGTGCGTGAAGATTTGTACCACCCAGCCCTAGAAATTGATCTGACGTCATCGGCTCCTTCAATTGATGCCTAGCATAGATTTGTACTAAATTTTCATAAGTGCAACATGGAGGGTATCAGAGAGGGTTTGCTCACGTTGACTAACTCCTTACTAGCTGAATCACTTACTAGTAATGACAAGGTTTTTAATAAATATATTTTAGGCCTTAGTGGTCTTGTAAAGAAGAATACCCCTCTAAGGAGAGTTAACCCATCACCGTTTCCACGCTGGTTTAATGGGGAACTTAAAGGCTTAATAATCCAAAAGAAGATGTTGCACAGGAGGTATAAGCGGACTGGATTTTGAAGTGACTATAATGCTTTTTCTAGTGCTAGAGCTGCTTGCAAATCCCGTGTTATTAGTTGCTATCGCTTTTATATGTCACACATTGATATGTCTATCTCTAAAAATCCAAAAGGTTTCTGGAGCCACGTTAATTCTACAAGAAAAGTGAATATTACCCAGACTACTATGAAGCTAAATGATGTTGTTGCTTTAAGTCCTCGCGACATATGTAACCTTCTTGCACATCACTTCTCCAGTGTTTTCTCAGCCTCATCGACTGCCGCACCGTCCTTTTCAACCGAGGATAACCCTTTTTCTCTATCATTTGTTCAGTGTAGCCCTAAAGAGGTCAAACGAAAGCTTGACGACCTTGACGTCTACAAAGGTTGTGGCCCGGATGGCAATTCCTCCAGTGGTATTGCACCATTGTAGTGATCTTTATGAAGCACTGGCACGTCTCTTTAATGATAGTCTTCGGTATGGTTATTTTCCTTCTACTCTTAAGCCAAGTTTTGTTGTTCCTATTTTCAAGCATGGTAACCCTGGGGATACTACTAACTATCGTCCTATCACAATTCAGTCTCCAATTGTGAAAATTTTCGAATCTGTTGTACTTGAAAGACTTAAGCCTCTTATATCTTATGTTCTGATACCTGAGCAACATGGTTTTATGCCTGGTCGTTCCACAGTAACTAATCTGGTTATTTTCGAAGACTATATATTAACAGCTATGTCTAAAGGTATGGAAGTGGATGCTATTTATCTTGATTGCAGCAAGGCCTTTGACAGGGTCGACCATTCAATTCTTGTCTCGAAACTTAAGTCATATGGTATTGTTGACCCTCTTTTGTTTTGGATACGTTGTTGCCTTTCTGGAAGATCTTCTACTGTAAAGTTTGCAAATAGCTGCTCTGACCCTTTTGAAGTTATTTCTGGGGTGCCCCAGGGTTCTCTACTTGGACCTTACCATTTTAATCTGTTTATGAATGATGTAAGTGATGTGATCGACAGCAATTTTCTGGTTTTTGCTGATGACATCAAGTTGTTAAATGGTGTTGGTTCTTTGGAGGACTATCTTCGTCTACAGGATTCTCTGGACAGAATATGCAACTGGTGTATAGTCAACGGGAGCTAGTAGGCTTTTGGGCTTTATGTGGCGTGGTAAAATTGGAGGTTTGTCTTTTATGTATAATGGCATTGCCGTTGAGAGAATAAATAAATAAATAACTTATACAATAAGTATTTGAACATAATTGTACTACTGGGAATTTTGAAGAAGCTATATTTTCATATTAGATAGGCTATAGAAATATAGGTCTATTATTATAGTAGGATTCATGAATTTGAGTTTAACAAACAATAAACAGTATCCGATATAACACTCAATGCTGTAACAATATATTTCAGTTTTATAACTTTTTAGTAGTTGGCAGTAGCTAGCTATGGTTTTATATCATACAGGTACAGCTGTTTTAAGGTAATTTTACTTCCTTCTTGTGCAAGGGTGATGTACTGCAATAGTTTTGACATCTAAAAATATACTTTTTCTTTCTTTATTGTCGATGCGTGCGTTTATACAGTTATAACATATATTGTGTGTTTTTTTAATTATATTATATACATTTTATGAATTGTTAATTAGGCGATAATATTGTTTTTATGGATGCAGTTTACTAAAGTAGTCCTTTAAAGATCTCGTAGTTAGTTGCTGTAATGGCGGCCGTGTCATGAAGATACCAGTTAATGACAAGTGCGGTGGGCCTACAATGGAAGAGAGTTCGCCTTCTCAAAATCACAACGGACAATTAGGAACATCAACTAGTGGAATTAATGCTGGTAACAAGCCTAGTGATGAGAGTAATCAAAGAATACAATATTCCATCCCAGGAATATTACACTTCATCCAGCACGAATGGGCACGGTTCGAGATGGAGAGATCCCAATGGGAAGTCGATAGAGCCGAATTGCAGGTAGAAAACTAATCACAATATATGAATTAATTTTTACATGTTCAAGTTGTTAGTAGTTTTAAAAGTGTGTAATAACAAAGTTTTGTTTCATAACTGAAGTAGCATTGATAGCCTAGTTTGTATTCTTTATTGGGTTGTTCATGTTTTACTGACCCCTAGATAGCCTACAGTCCTGCTCCACCTCTGTAGAACAAGATGTAGATTATATTTTTAATTCCTGATGATGGCTATAACGTCCAATTTTTAATTAGAGATATAGCCTAATACAGATTGTATGCAGATAAGTGAAATATTAAATTCTTATAGCTTCATTATTATAAATATAACCTTATTTGAAAACCTTTAGTATGCCATCTTAAAAATAAGCACTGGCTCTAGTTATAGTGTGGTATACATTATTTTTTGTAGTAATTAAACATTTAATACATAAATGTTTTTTTATCTAGCTTAAAAGACAATGTATCAGTCAGCAAAATTTTTGCATAAAGTATAAATTATTTTGATCCAAGGTCCAGGTCTATTTAATTTTTTGTTTTAATGAGAGAAGGTAAAACCGATAAATGATGTCAATCTTTATTGGTTGGTTTATTCCTATTAAGTTGGCCAATCTTATTTTTAGAATTTAAAAAATGATATAGCCTAAGCATATGGGCTTGGTAGGCCTAATTTAGTAGCCTAGGTTTACTATGAGTGTTATAAAATTCCATGATCTTTTCTAAATCTGCTGATAAGTTAATGTCTTTTCTTTATCTTCATTAATTTTTTATGTGATCACCTGGAGCTCCTTTACATTATTATCGCTAATGTGTTTAAATGTTGATTCAGGCAAATTAGGTGGTAGGAGTGCACTGCTTTTAAAAACAACCAAGATAAGAAACTTACCAATTAAAAGAATAACCTAGTTAATAGGCTATTATAGTAATATAGGCCTAGCGCCAGTTAATTTCACTTACAATTTAATACAGATAACAAGTTCATTATAATACTATTTTGTTATAATATCTATAGTATAATTATGTATTAATCCTTTCACTGCCTTGCATTTTTCGTTCCATATTACAATGCAAATGCTTGAGGCTGTTTACAGTCAAAACATATGGTTAGAAAATGTGCTCTGACAAAAAAGTTTTGTATTAAATTCAATAATTTTTACTGAATTTTACTATTTTCTTCTTAGTGAAATTTTGCTTAAAGTCAACTATTGCTTGTAATGAAATGGTAAGTTAAAAACACAAAAATTACTACTTTAGGAATTGTTTTAATTTGTACTAAGTAGGATAGTGCCAAAATAGATAATTCTAGCCTAGTAAATATTCAAAATCCTATGTATTTAAAAGTTGATATTTTTTATAATATGAATACAAACATTTAATTGTCTTACTTTGAAAATGTGTAATGCACCCGGAAAGTTTTCTGATAATGTTATGCAGCTTTGTTGCCTCAATATGCAATTTTACACTACATCCAAAGATAGCTTTTATGTAAGACTGATTTTATAATTCCAGATAAGTATATTTAAAACTACTTTCTCATGAATTCAGTATTGTTTTGACCACTGAATTTTGACCTTAAAAATAGAATAAACTAGGTCTCAGAACATAGTATTTTTCCTTTCGGACCACTCTGTATGTATCGGATGTTAATATCATTGAGGCTATTTATTGCTTTTAATGCACCAAGTCACTTCTTATCACAGTTTTAATATTTGTTACATTCTTTTGTTTCTTGTTCGCACAAGCTACCTTAGTTCACACTTAAATTTTTTTTTTACCAGTTTTTGGATAGAGTGCGATAAGCGGACCGGGTAGACTTAAATAAGCGGCTTACACTCGTTATTCGGTTGTTTTAACAAATTGTCCGATGTTTTTGTCCGAAGACATAATTCGATAGTACAATCTATTTAACTTAGCGTATGATTTTACCTTTATTACTTATAGCAATTTTTATGTAAACAATAAACAGCAAGAAGTAACTAATATTTTGAGACTGAAAATGGCGATGAATATCAGGAAAATATATGAGATATTTCTCACAAGTGACGAGATTAGTTTAAGTTGCTTCAACATGGCTCCTGGTAACCCATGTTGAGAATTCTTTCCTCCATTTCACAAAAGGTGTTATTCATTGCTATCAAGCTGGGCAAGTTATAAATATTATAAGGTTTCTTTGATCTGTAAGTCTAGGCCTTAGTTGGTTTTGTTGTTTTGTAATGTTAGTGTTAAATTTATGTTTTTAAAATTGTAAAAAGGAGATTCTTCTTGTTAAGGAAATTTATTATAACTCTTTGTTTACGACTTTTTGGTATCAAAGTTGGTTAATATATCGAATAATTTTAAAAAAACAACCGAATAATTGTAGGCCGCCTATTAAAGTCTCCCTAGCAGACCCAGTTTTTTTTATGTCGAAATTATCAAACAATATTCAATTATTAAATCCATTGATATAATCAACCAATGGTAATTAATTTGAAGGGGAGACTTTAATAAGTGGCCTACACTCGTTATTCAAATGCTATTATTGAACAATTCAATATATTATCCAACTGTGATATGTAAAAATTGTAGACAATAAGAGTTATAATAAATTACCGTAACAAGAAGAATCTCGTACATTACAATTTAAAAACAAATTTGTAACAGTAACATTACAAAACAACAAACCAACTATGGCCTGGACTTAGATATCAAAGAAACCTTTTAATATTTATAACTTGCCCAGCTTGATATCAATGAACAACCGCTTTTGTGAAATATTTCACATATTTACCTCATATTCATTTCCATTTTCAGTCTCAAAATATTAGTTACTTCTTGTTGTTTATTTTTTACGTTAAAATTACTATAACTAATAAGTTAAAATCATATGCTAAGTTAAATAAATTGTAATATCTAATTATTCCTTAGGATAAAAACAAATAAAATTGTTCGGTACTTTGGGATTATACCGACCACACCCAGACATGAATCGTTATTTCACATTTCGTTTCTACTGATTACTAGATTAGCGTAGAACAATATTTCGTCAATATAAAACAGGAATTGTCTTATCGCAAACCCCTCCCCATCCTCAGACAGAGGTCAAAGTCGAGCGTCTAGTAGATAACGTGATTGCAGAGCCTCGCCGCCCGTTTCAGCTGGTGCATCGCTTTGTTGTACTTTCGTGTTTTACCTCTACATTTCTCCAAACACAAAAATTTAACAAAAACAAACATTTACCAAACTAAACTCTTTATTAAAAAAAACACTCAAAACTTGTTTTTATTCTTGATCACATTCCGCCACCCAAAATGCGAGTGCCTCCGGCCATCAGCGCGGGCTTCGACAGCACCTTCGGTGCTGCCCCGCGCTGATGTCGACGAAAGAAAAACATCCCTCGAGATAGTACCTATCAGTAAAATATCAAATTCTAGAGGGGCTAATCAGAAATATAAATTGAATTGAAATGGAAAGGCAATTATGTACCGTGCAAATCACGTGATGCCGCGCGGCCTGCCGTAATCAGGATTCTCGAGAAAGATAAGATAACAGCGACAACAATACCGATCACAATACCTGGAAATGCTTGTAAGTTTGTAATTTTGTAATTGAAGAGTTGTTTTTTTTCGTTCTATCATGTTTGTTTCTATAAATTTCTATTTTTGTGTTCTTCATACTGGTGTGGTCGGTATAATCCCAAAGTACCAATTGTTCAATATAGCAATCGAATAACAAAGCCAGTTATTAAACTCTAGCCAATTGGAACAATAACTAAATCACCAACTGTACACACATTTTCAGTTTATAAACAAAATTTGTATTACAAGTAACTTACGTTTAAAATGAAAAAAGATAGTAGTTAACTTTAGAAAATTATACAAAACAACACTGAAAGATAATTTATTGTCTTTCTCAGTTTCAAGATGTTTGTTTTGTGTTAAAATTTCTTTATTATTCAAAAGTCGTTTTTCTGTCACCCGTCTTAATTTGATTGTTTGATTAATGGTTATGGTTCCTTTATTATTGATAACATTATGTAATTGTTCAAACTATTTCTATCATATTTGAAATATGCTGCTTTAATTTATTGTTTTAGATAGATTGTCTTCAATTGATAATTCTGTTATCTTATATATATAAAAATCTTGAGTCACGATGTATGTTGCCAATAAACTCCAAAACGACTGAATCAATTTCAATCAAATTTCACATGTATCCGTAATTTAGTCTAACTTAGAAGATAGGATAGTTATTATCTGAATTATTCGCTTATGTCGTGAATATTAAACGAATAAAATGAAGAAAAGTTTTCAAAGCGCCTGCACATTATAACCTGCAATTACGAGATAGATACGTATATTAAACAGTGAAACACTATTTGAAGGCGCTAAGTTATGATGTATAATTGTCTAAACTAAATTTTTGGTTGAACTTAAAGGTTGAGTGGTAGACCACTTTGTAATAAAATACATTATGCATGTACAATACATTTTTGACATATTTTCTTGATCGTGACATCAAGGTAAAATCTACATCGGGGTTGGAAATATAATTTACTTCAACCAGAAATGCTCATACGCGGGCAAAACTTACGAAAAGCGTGCGAAGCCGCGGGAAACAGCTAGATAATTCTGTTATTTTATATATAAAGTATCAATGATTGTAGTAGTAAACGATATAAAAACCGGGTCCTCTTATCGTTCTCTGCTCCAGTGTTCCAATTATTGTTTAAAGAGAGATAAATTACATGGCCATTTAACTGCGTTTAATACCATTGCTGTATTTATGTAGCTTAAATGTTCTAAACCAACTAGGCCTTTAACCCTTTGAGTGCCAAGTATTTATTGAGTGGGTATATTGAAACGTGCCAGGTATTTTTCTAGTGGGTGTACCTAAAAGTGCCAGCCCTTTTTCAGGCATTTTGCAAGGTTTTAGTAAAAAAATTCACAGTTCGATTATTTAATAAGCTATCAACATGATTCTTTTTTTATTTTTCTCTGAAAACTCTGTTTAATTAACATTAAATAACAAAGTTACCATAACACTAAATTTAGGAATACCAAAAATGGACTTACCTAAACAAAATTCAAAAATATTTTTTAATTTCATTTTTCAACCAAATTATTATGACAAAAAAAAATTCATATCCTTTTCTTAGTCATCACTGGAAAGTGTATGCATTGCTGTATTTATGTAGCTTAAATTTTCTAAACCAACTAGGCCTTTAACCCTTTGAGTGCCAAGTATTTATTGAGTGGGTATACTGAAAAGTGCCAGGTATTTTTCTAGTGGGTGTACCTAAAAGTGCCAGCCCTTTTTCAGGCATTTTGCAAGGTTTTAGTAAAAAATTCACAGTTCGATTATTTAATAAGCTATCAACATGATTCTTTTTTTATTTTTCTCTGAAAACTCTGTTTAATTAACATAAAATAACAAAGTTACCATAACACTAAATTTAGGATTCAAAAATATTTTTTTATTTCATTTTTCAACCAAATTATTATGACAAAAAAAATTCATATCCTTTTCTTAGTCCATATCACTGGAAAGTGTATGCATTGCTGTATTTTTGTAGCTTAAATTTTCTAAACCAACTAGGCCTTTAAAATTACTGGAGAATTTTTAATTAAAGAACATTCTTGAATTTTATTACGCACATTAGTTTATGTAAAATTGGTGTCAATCACCATGTTGATACACTAGATTGAGTATTTCAACTTTGATAGATTAACACATTCAGTGCTAAGCGGGACCCTTCGGTCCCGCCCGAGCGTCTCGGCCCCATTCACGGGTGTGCGCGGGACCTATCGGTCCCGCTGGGCATTGTTGTTTTGCTCTCGGCACTGTTTAGGCAGCACTGCAAAGAGGTCCTTTCTGATAGCGTGAGCGTGTTGGGCCGGTTTCGTTCTTTGTTCTAGTGTGCATAGTTTCTCGGTTCAGCTAACTATAGTTTGTTGTTTTCATCTAGTGCTGTGTTTGCTATTATTTCGTGATTGTTGTTAGCGAAATAAACAATGACCTGGACATCTAGAGACCCCAAAGTAGTTTGTAATACATTACCAATGATTCGTGATGATATAACAAGTGCCATGACAATAAGATGCACAATAACAAAAAGTGTTTGGTGTGATGTACATATTGTAAATAAGACGTGTTAAAAACTACAAAGAAGGGAGGGGATGGTTGTAAATAATAAAATTATATACTATTAGTGCCTTTCAGTGAAAATTATCTTGTTTTAGAGTGTGCACACATGTATAAATCAACGAAGACCTGTAGCCAGGACAACGGGACCCATCGGTCCCGCAACATATTACATAATTTTAGGAGTCTTGGGAACATAATGCCTAATTTCTTCTCTTTACTACCATCAACAGTCATAAGGTTACGTGTACACCCCTAAATAATACAATAGTTCTTGTAATAAATGTCATTTTCAGGTTCAATGGGCATTGGTCCATGCTGACGGGACCCATCAGTCCCGCAATATAATGATGTCAAAAAAAATGTAAATATAGGTCAAAAATAATCTTTTATACTTTTATGTCACTTCTGCAAGTTATATCTTCTAATTAAACAAATTTAAAAAATTAGCACCGGGGTTTCGCTAATACTCAAATGCTTAGCAGTGAATGTGTTAAAATAAGAATATTGAAAAATGAATCAGTATCAGTAAAAATGTTAGATTCTTAGCTATAAAATATATTTTCAGTATATTCTTTTAAAGAATAATTAAGGTTTACAATTTTTTTTAAGTATAGCTACAATGTTTTCACTTCCATTTCAAAAATGTGTAGTAAAATTACAATTAAATATACCAGTAAAACGTACATCTGTAATAGCTTATTTATAAAACATTTTGGTGCAATAGTTTTGTTTTATTTTTCACAATATAACCAAATTCCTCATTTTTTGTAGTAAAAACCCATTTTAATAAATGTACTATTGAGTTAAAAACAACAAATAAACCAGTTAAAAATCCCCTTTAAAAATCGGCCAAAATAGACCTGCCAACACAGAAACAATCAATGACCAGATCTAGGATTAAAAGAGAAAACTTAAGGGACAGGTTTATTTTAATAAAGCACTCTGTTCAAAAGGTGTTGTTGAATACACAATACAAACCATTAACCAGATCAACCGTATAAACAAGATTTATATAGGATGTAGACTACATGGTAAATGAATTAAAATCAATTATTACAAATATTAGTGTTATGACTATCCTAGTAAACTTCATAGACTTACATAGGCACCAACTGGACGGACTGCCAGGCTGTCAAAAATATTGAAGGTGTACTGCTTGTCAAAATCTGCCATGACGCTGTGTGGTGTCGTCAGCAGTGTTTGAGTTGCCAGGCATAGCCAGCCAGACTTCCACTTGCCATTCATTCTCAGGATATTTACAGTATAATGTCATATGAGTGGTGTTCATTTGTAGCATTCCTTTATTAAAGTAAATTTTTCTATTTTCATTACCGTCAGTTACTGTTGAACTTACTGAAAGAGTTCCTTAATATTTAAGAAAAATAAATGTGTAATGGTGGTAATTTTTAATGATCTCCTCTTTTTAACCTGGAAGAAAAACTTACAGCCTTTTTACACTGCTGTGCTCATTTTTAGTATATCATATTAAACCAGTACTTGCAGATTTTTGGTTATAATGTATGTTTTTGTATAATTAATACTTTTTTTAAATCCTTCTGTGTTATTGCAGCAAAATTTGGTAGCAAAATTTGCAGGATTAAATTCTCCAATCAAATTTTAGAACTGCAATGTTTATCAATGACAGATAATAATTTGCTGTCATGTATTTTGTAATAAAAACAATATAAAGTTACAAAATAACTTAAAAGCCTTAAACTGTTATAAATAATTCGGATTTTGCTGTAGGAATTGGCCATGCTAGTGGCCAATATTTCATCAAATATGCTAATGTAAAAGTTCTTTCAAGCTAAGTATTCCATTTTTGGTGTTTGAAGTTTCTATCACTGAGTTCTCCATCTTTCTGCAAAATGGGTGGTTTGTGTTGCTACTTCATTGTGGATGTCCTTTGTTGATTTTACACGTAGGTTTTACATCGCAAATGACCAAACTGGCAAAAAACCCTTGCAAGGGTTCTTTTCTTTTTATATATTTTTCAAAGTAAGTTAACAATTGCAAAAAATAACTCATATAAAATGAAAGTGGAACATTGGTATAAGAAAAATAACTGGTACGTGGTCTGCTATTTATATTTCAGGCCTAAGGATGAAAATAAAAGAATTAAGGGACAAAATCGGTTTAATTGTTTTTCAAAATATTCTCCATTAAGATTTACTCTTGTGCATGCGTTGGAACCCATTTTCAAAGAACATTTTCCACTCGGATTCTGGTACTTCTAAAACGTGGGTTTTGAATACAACTGCTTTTTCAGGTGTAGGAAACCGTTGCCCATGTAGTTTTTTCTTGATGTTCGGGAACAAAAAAATTCATTAGGTGCCAAGTCAGGGCTGTACTGCGGATGACATATCAATTCAGTGTTTTTCCCTGTCAAAAACGCCATTGCTTCAGTCGATCTGTGGCAGCTCGCATTGTTATGATAAAGAATTAAGCATCTTTTCTTTGACTTTTCCTGAAGTTTCTCAAAGATTTCTGGCAAAAAATAGTGGTTTACTATTCCGAATTGACCGTCCTATATTGCTCTATTGGCACAGTCAACACATGACCGATAATGCCAAAGAAACAGGCAACCATTTGATTTGATATGCTTCCTCAGACGAACAACTTTAATTGGATTTGGCTCATCTTGAGAAAACCCATAGGATGGATTGCTGTTTTTTTTTTTTAGGATCATATGAGTAAATCCATGATTTATCACCTCCTCTTTTTGAGCATTTGTCAGGTTATGCAGTATCCAACGTGAATAAACCTTTTCATGTTCATGCCAAATCTTATTGATGCTTGTCATACTAATACCTAAAGATGCCTCAATCTCACGATTTGTCACATGATGATCATGATTTATCAGCTCATGCACAGCATCAATGTCTTCTTTCACAACAACCGATGTTGGACAACCTTCACTTGGTTCGTTCTGGAGTGATTGTCAGGTACGATTGAATTAGTTACACCAGTTTTTTAGTGTGTAAGAGGAAGGCACTTCATCACCATATAAGGAATTAAGTTCCAACTGTGCACTCGTGTCATATCAGACCACGTGGAAAGTTATGAACATTTTTGCATGAAAAGGTTTACGATTTAATTCCATTTTCACCTAAGATCAATTTTTAAACCTGGTGTCAGTAACACTAACAACAATAAAATACCAATTGGTAACACAATGTTTTGGTTGAGGTTATGTTTAACAATATGAAATTTTCCCTAGAAACGTCAGCTGGTGCCTAGAAATAATCAGGTTACCAAGGCCAGAAATATAAATACCAGATCTCATATGGTTTTATTTGTTTTTTAAAAATTTTAAATAAGTGCAAAAGAGAACGCTTTCAATGTTGTGACTGATGTGAATTTACTATGAGTAGTACTGGGTTTGTCTTGACCTGAGTAATATCACACTATTGCTCAGGTCAAGACAAACACATTTCACTGTATGAACATGGGTCCCCAGTGCTTAGTTTCCCAACTTTCTTGTCTGTATGTGTACAAGCAATACACAAATTGAATAAATGGCAGTTTTTTCTATAGTTTAGTAAATTTGTATTCTAACTGTTACAATCTTTTTAAACTTGGTTAATTTTTTAGTTTGTAGTTTTAGGTAATTGATTTTAGACAATGATAAAGTGGTAGGCATTGAATGCTTTCAAGTTGATGTTTGTTTATGTGATATACAGTATATAATGACGTGGGTGCATATAAATTGTTAATGCAGTGAGGTCTTGTCCATTTATCTTCCTTCAATATTCTGATTCGTCAGTATTTAACCAAACCAGTATTGGTTGGACAGTATTCTGATTTGTTCATGAAGATCTTATAAGTCATCACCCACAATTGCTAAGGTGTTAATAAACTTTTTAAGCTGAACTTATAAGTCTTACAAGTTGAGTTTTATAATAATTCATGTTTTATCTTCCGAACCTTCCTCACGAAAAAACTTAAAAATGTTTCTCTAGGATTATTGTTTGTAACACGTACTCTTTTATCCTTCATTATTTTTAGTTTCTTAAGTTAGTTTTCTGATAAACGAACAAAATTTTTAATATTAATTTTGTTTTGATTGGCTGTACAAAATTATACAAACTATACTAGTTTGCAATATTCAAAAACTTAAAATAGCCAATCATTTTTTAGTGTCATCCAAATCCATTTTTAATATAATTGTATTTCAGTTTGGACCTTTAAAATAATATGCAACATGTTCTTTGCTTATATGTAAGATTTTTCACAAACATCCTTATTGGATGTTGGAATTTAAACAGTTGAATTTGTCAACTATTATACATAATAGATTTGAAGTCCTCTATTTTGATGTTCAGAGTTTCACTTCTTTCGATTGAATCATTGATCTTCAAATTATTAATCTGTGTTGGAACTTTTAGACAGACTTATGTAATGTTAATTAGTGCACAAATCAGCAATATTATCAAATGCATGTATGTAACGCATACTTGACAGTGTCAGTAACAGCTGTAGTGTCACTGGGCCTGAATTTGTTAACTGTGAATGTTCTGATGTGCCCTCAATTAATAGTTTCCTCCATTAGCCATTTGGTGTTATACAACGTAACTCAATCTTCTGATGTTTAAATGTTAACTGTGAATGTTCTGATGTTTAATAGTTTCCTACATTAGCCATTTGTTATACAACATAACTCAATCTTCTGATGTTTAAATATAGAATTTGTTAACTGTGAATGTTCTGATGTGCCCTCAATTAATAGTTTCCTCCATTAGCCATTTGGTGTTATACAACGTAACTCAATCTTCTGATGTTTAAATATAGAATTTGTAATATATATTTTTTACCACTAACAGAACAGATATAATTTAAATATAATTAAACTAGACGTAAGGTGTATTTAATTTGAACCACTGAGTGTTCTACTAGTTCTCTTCCTTTCAGCAACTCTTTTCATTTTACTTATTTATTTTTTTTACCTTATTTCTGTACCATTAAACAATTTATTTCAATTCTGCTATAGAACTGACAAATATAGCTGACCATCAAGCTAGCTAGAAAGGCCATTTAAATACTGCAATGAAACAATATTCTGAAAGTAAACAAAAATACTATGGTAAATTGTGAATAAGTGTACAAAAACTAACATTTTAATTTAAAACAAGTTTTATCTGATTAATCTAACAGGTTTTTTTTTAAAATAATGGTAGTCACAATCTAAAACCAAAATCCAATGATTTTTACGTCAGCCCACATAGTCATAGTTTTTAAATCATAAATAATTGTGTCTGCCAAAGCAGATGAACTTATTTTTAGCCCTTTCACTGAAAATAAGATGTTTTTCATCATCTTTGAATACAATGATGAGATTGCATAATTCTTTGCCTGGGGAGGTTGATATATTTTTACATAATATTAATCAATACAAAAGACTTTGTCAGAGGGATATCAACTGAGCTAGACTATCTATACCTTACATACAGGGTGTTTGAAAAGTATGGGTATGGCTTAATATTTTAAAAACCATAGGAGATAGCATCTATAAACTTTGCACAGTGTCATATGGCTATCTAAACTATTTTTCCTTGCTATTACCATGACATGCCAACCATGGGGGGACGGCCCACAGAGGAAAACATGGAAATCTTAAATTGAAGCATGGGTCGAGTGGTACCTCATTTGAAAGAGCTCACTTAGTAGAGTTGAATGCCGCAAACCGCATCTCAAAAGGTTTATCCAATCAGAAATGGCGGGTTGTTTTAGGTACACATTGTGAAGTACATTATGCGCTGCCATTTCTGACTGGATCGTCGTATTCTGATGGGGTTGGCGGCGTTTCACTCTACTAACCAATGTGTTTTCACTGACTTTTTTTAATTAGCAAATTATGTCATAAATTTATAACACAATAAATAAATCTAAAAAAACATCGGTATTTATTGTGAATTAGTCCGGGATAATTATATCAACTGTGTTCCACAGAGGTTTCGTTTTTGATGTTCTTGTTTCAGTTTCAAACTAAAGTTTCTATTTAGGCCACTATATAAAGCCTTTGCTTACTTGGGCATTGTTTCAAATGGAGCTCATTACAGTATTATATGACACTAGTAGTTCCGCTAATTATACTCTTTCTCATGCTATACCTTGTAGCAAGTTTCCCTATTTGTTTTAAATTAATTTCATATTTTCTTCTTTAACAATCTTTTATATTTTATAGTAAATTTTAAAAGCGATGATTGTGAAAACAAGCAATTTTTGTTCCAGGCAAGGATAGCATTTCTTCAAGGAGAGAGGAAGGGTCAGGAGAATCTGAAGAATGACTTAGTTCGACGGATTAAAATGTTGGAATATGCTTTAAAACAAGAAAGGTTTGTAAAATAATTTATTTAACTACCATATGTGATTCTATTTTGAAACTGATTAGATTTGGGAAAATTATATCCTTACAAACATTAATTATTTAAGCTATTAAAATAATGAAATTAACTGGTGTCCCATAGGTAATGTCATGGCTAATTTCATTGTGTCTTGCAATGTACATGATTGGTAGTTTTGTTTAATTGAGTTTACTTATATTCTTGGTCATAATACCAACTTTTATTAAGTTACATAATTATCATTTTAGCTATACTGTACATTCTATAGTCGATTGTATTTAGTAAAGTTTACTCAAAATTGAAAGAAATGAATGAGAATAAATAATTATTGTTCATTCTAAGATAAATAAAAATAGTTGTATGACATAAATAAAACAGTCATTCTGTAAATCATGGAGAGTGTTGAGTGTGTGAGCTAGAGCATAAGGGTGTGACAATAAAAAAGTACTAATCAACGATAGTATCTGTATTAAATTCATCAGTGTTTGTTCCCAATATTCAACAAAATAGTTGATCATTATACTTTCTTGATAATGAAATCTCAGAAACCATAATGTCCTTATTCCTCTGAAAATAAATAATACTAGATATATTGTTATTTCTTCATCATTTATAAAGAATTCATTCCTGAAATAGCTCTGATTCTATCAGTACTTTTTAATTCATCAGGTAATCAAACTAAATGATCCAAAAATTTCTAAAAATAATGAAAACACATTGAAAAATATATTTTACCACTCAAAATTAATGGTGTTTGGAAATGTTGGGTGTTAAATTTCCACCTTTAACTTTAAATGATAGAAGTAGGTGTAATACATATTTATCATTCCATCAACAAATATATCTGACAAAATACACTGAATAAAACCAAAGCAATCATAATAATTATAATCATGTCATAATCAATAATCATAATCATAATCAAAGTACTTAAAAATGAGTATTAGTCAATATTAATTTAAACCAGCCTAATAATTAAGAAGTTGCATATTACTTGAATCATAACATTTTTAAACAATTAAGTGAAATAATATTTTTTTCAATCATATAATAAAAGTATGAAGCATAATATAAACAATATAGAAATTTTAATGTTATAAAATTTAATTTATTTGTATTTCAGATTTAAGTCATTAAAAAATTATTTACCGTTTAATGAATGAAGCTCAAACACCAAGGGTCGTTGTGGATATTGTTTGTTAACTTTTATGTTTTAAATATCTTTAAACGATTTTTTGATAAAAATATTATAAATTGTTTTTCCACATGCTCCCCCCTCAACCCTCCAAGGAAGTGTCTGTCCCATGAATCTCACAGTACTTTTGAAGCTTATTAACTGGAAGATGACTCAATGGAATACAGGCTGATTGAAAAGATTTTTTGGATTAAAATATCTTTCAATTAAATGTATTTATTTGTTGGTACATTAAACAAAATTAACCCTCTCCTGCTCGCAAGGCATGAATCGGCAAGGCCACCACATAGCCACTGCAGCTTAAATGGCACAGATCGGCACGCACTGCTTTACCCACTAGAGCCGATAAGTGCTGCTCTCGAGTAGCAATATTTTGTACTATTAAGGGTTGTTTGCTATCAGGAGACCATTTACTTTACTTTTACAGTAGATTTATTCCATTATTTTGCTATTTATATTAGTTGTGCGGAAACAATGGCGGGTTGTAGTCGTACACTTCGTGACAGTGAAATTGATCTCGTTATTAGTAGTGATTGCGACGATTCAAGTGAGTGTAGTGATGTACCAGAGCCTTGTGAAGTGGTTGGTGGCATTGAGGATGTAGTTCGGAGTGATCACAGTGGCAGTGGCAGTGACGGCGAGCCAGACAATGACCTTCACCGAGTAACTGTCCAACAAACAACCCCGCGCCACCGGCGCCCAGCTGTCCGTGTGCCCCCTCCCTGGTCTCTTACAATCAACTTCATTGAACCAAATATTTTTATAAAATAATTAATATATATAATTATAGTTAATTACAATGACAGAACGTGTGTAAGTTGATGCGCCCCGTATTTTGACTGAGCGAATTAATTGAGGTTAGAAGCACCGTGAGCGCCTGGAAACAATGCGAGCGGGAGAGGATTAAGGTAACACAGTCAGTATTACTTAAAATACTAAAACTAAAATACTATATTGTAGTGCTATAATATTAATACTTTAACTATAAGTAAAGGAAGTTATGCTTTTTCCATAATAAATATTTCCATCCTAAGTTTTCCACCTTATCCAACTACAACATGTTAGGGTGTTCCCCTTTGTTTGCTATGATAGGCGTACAAGCACACAAGGAAGTCAGGTTGTTGGAGGAGTTGCTATTTACATTAAAGATACCATTGTCTGTGAAAGGTATACTCCACCAGAAACCATTGACACTGGAATAGACCACATATGTGTCATCTTAAGGTTCAGAGGTCATAGGGTAGGCTTGTGCTTAGTGTATAGACCCCGCCGGGTGTCATATATAGCTGCCTATCATCTCTGTTTCACTTCTTGTTTGTTGATTTAGCAGTCAAGGTCAACTCGGTGATTTGTCTTGGTGACGCTAACATTGATGTACTGTCAAAGACTTCTTATGAACTTAAGTATATTTGTATTGAAATCTTGAAAGAAAATAATACAATTGAAGTCGTAAACGAACCAACATGGGTGAGACACTTAGCCACTGTTAGACCACATTATAGTGGAAAATTATTATGAGAGGAACAGCGTGATCAATTCAACAAATATTCATGACCACGGAAAATGCAGATTTCAGGAAATCAAAGAGAAGGAAAAAGCTACAGAGACTTTTCAAAGTTTGCTATTCAACATGCTGTTAGCCAGATTGTAGATGTGAAGTGGGAAGACATTTGTGAAATAACAAATGTAAATGACATTAAGCAAGTCATCAGTTTGAATATAAAAAAGTATATCATTAACAAGCAGCTATTGTATCTAAAATATGTATAACTACCGATTGCTTACTGTACTTCATTGATGCTATACTTTTAAGTTTTTTAATATTCTATGGGATTCATCATAGAGGGAACAGTATTAATTTATTTTCTAATATTAAAATGATAATGTTTCTGTAGGGCCAAGTTTCACAAG
Organism: Homalodisca vitripennis; assembly: GCF_021130785.1. Taxonomy (NCBI): domain Eukaryota; kingdom Metazoa; phylum Arthropoda; class Insecta; order Hemiptera; family Cicadellidae; genus Homalodisca; species Homalodisca vitripennis. The sequence continues at coordinate 45,356,846 of NC_060209.1, read as the reverse complement.
CTAAAGTACGGCACAGAACTAAACCAAGGTGACATGAAGCCTCCGGTCCTGGATGAGCCTGGGGTCCCAGAGGTTCAGGTGGATGAGGAGGCACCTTTCACGTCTGTCAACAATATCACTTGGAAACAGGGACGTCAGCTTCTCAGGCAGTAAGTTTTACAATTGACACTTTGATAATCAGTACAGTTTGTTAATATAGGTTTAAAGAAGAAATTCTCATTTTCTTGTATTTTTTTTTGCAGATATCTACAAGAAATAGGTTATACAGATACAATAATAGATGTAAGGTCCAATCGTGTGCGGTCTCTATTGGGTCTCAACAATAACGAAGAAACTGTCAGTGATCGAGTGCGTGAACCCTTCAATGCTAAACGTAGTATAGAGAATGAAGGGAGAAGGACACCAGCAAAAAAGGTAAAGTGTTTTAATATATTGTATAAATACTAAACAAATTTACCCCTCAATAAGTGCGTAAAATATCAACATTAGAAAGTTTTCTCTCATATGACACTTGAATGATATTTCTGTTTACGTGATAGGTGCAGTCTAGTGCACTAGCAGAAGCCATGATCCTGGAGACAGAAGCTGCAGTCATGGCCAACTTTGAGTTTCTGTCTCAGGCTGACGTAGAGATGGACGAGGATGATGATATTTGTGACGAGTTGGATGATACTCAGGACATGGACGAGCAGGACGAGATCACAGCTCCTAAGTCAAGACGCAAGGCAAGGCCCAAGGTGGTTTGATTTTCCCCTGGTTGCTACAGGAGATCATGCTTCTTAGTTTTTCCCTACATCTGTTATAGGACCTGCAATACTTTCTCGAATAACGTTCCATCCATTGCTTGTTTTGTACATCAAACTTTCTTTACTCATTTTACTACCAGTCTTTTCTGATCCTTCCAATATCCCTCAGTTTGACTCCTTCTTTTTCAAGTAAACCTCTCTTTTATTCTTTGCTTGTGCCCAAACAATTTAGTAAGTTTTCAAGTTTATTGGCCTCCCATTTAAAATTATACAAGGAACTAATTCATTGCTTTTTCCGTATTTTGTTTCAATTTCATGCTCTTGTATTATATTTCCAGTTTTTCTTGTGGGATTTTGTTATCAGTCTTACTTTGACCCTAAATATAATTGCTGGCCTAAATACAGATTTTTAATGCTTTACTTATATCTTGAATTTCATCTTATCTGAATACCTCACCTACCTACCGAATGTTTTTTTATTTTTTTTTTTCAATTCTTCAAATCATCTTCACTCTGCATGGGTAAAACGCTACAAAACCTCTCCTGATCAAAGCTAGTCTTTTATTTTTACCATGAGAAAATAAGTCCAAATTGAAGAAATAAACTTAATTTGAAAAATACACTAAATTTATTATTCTCATTTACCATTTAATAACAAGCTTATATGTGCTTCTAGATTGACAATCATCTAATACATAATTATACATTCAAATATTAGTGTGTGTGTGTGTGTGTGTGTAATTGTTTAAAAGGATGACAAACTATAAAGATTCTTTCAATTAGTAAAAAATAGGAAGTTATTATACAGGCTCTGATTTTTCTCAATAGATGGATTACATGTACATGTATCAGTGCAGGGCATAAAAATAATTCAATAAATCATTGTCCCAGTTTATTATGTCTGCTCATATTACAAAAATTGTATTCAGTAGTTAGATACAGAGCATTGAAATGTGGTCCACGTATCACTAGGTTAGTTGTATACAATTATAAAGCACTGAACAATTTGGCAATGTTTAAAAATGTTATAACATTTTATGAAAGTAGAATTTTTTCCCAATACGTCTAGATTAGTAAAAGGTGCAAAATGGTGTTGCAAAAAATGATACACTTATAAAAATCTAAGGAGATCCACCCAAAATATCAAAGTTTATTTATCGGCTCAGTACTCCATTTATCACAATATATAAACAAAGTAATTTCACAGATTGAGCATTCAAATTTTAAACACGTCTTTTCTACAACAATGAATGTGTCACATTGTGTTTAGTCTCAAAACACAAGTTGTGAATTGAATATCTACCTAAAGATCAATTTAAGTTACCTCATTAACATGTATTTTGTTTATGGAGTTCAATTGCCTCAGTGAAGAACTGAATATTCTTCTCTGTCATGCAATTCTCCTTTCAGATTTGAGCCACGAAAATTTAGTTGACAATGCATTACCAAATTGAGTCATTTATGTTAACTTGGTCACATATTTACTTTTCCTTAACCCTAAGGTGGCAGCGACCAATTTTTAGAATTATATGTTGTTTTAGATTTTAAATTTATTAAAAAAACTAAAACTTATCTTTTATCATATTGTGTTGTACAAGGGCTATCCAGAAAGTAGATTACATTTCGCTCTGTATCCTCTGGGGTCGGGACTAGCAGCAATTTTCATGTCAGGACATTTCTCCGTTCAGTGACTATCCAGCCATGCTAGTGAGAGGTCACTGTCGCTCCTCGTTTTACAATAGCTGTTTATAATGTATGATGTAATTGAAAATCTCAAGAGTTGTTTAGTGTGGTCGGTAATACTGTTTTTGTTGGCTATGCACGATAAACCAATTAAGATTTAGTGCCAACTCTTTGAAGTTTATGGGAACGATGTGATTACTGAAGGTGGAGTGCTTCATTGGTGCATTAGGTTTAAAAATGGCCGAACTAATGTGTATGATGATGAATGAAGTGGACGGCAAAACATTGTGACCAGTCTGAAATCGATAGAATATTAAAAAAGACCGATGATTCAAAATAACAGAACTCTCACTTATTTTTCCTTAAATTTTAAGGAATTGGTTACACAAAATTGCTAAGTAGAGGTTAGGGCACCATAAATTTTGTGCAAGATGAGTACCGACCACACATGGCAAATCGGACTCGAGGAGTCCTGGATGCTTTAGGTGGGAGGTGTTTCCACATCTGCCTTACAGTCTGGACCTTGCACCCAGTGACTACCACCTGTTTCCAGCAATGAAGACATGGGTTGCGACGCAGCGACATGGAACTGCGGGAGGGTTTGACTATCTGATTGAAGTCTCAGGTGGTAGAATTTTATAATGCTGGAATTTAAAAACTAGTTCATGGCTATGATAAGTGCCTAAATTTGTACTGTAATTATATTAAAAAATAGCATTTGAGTGTCTTTTTCAAATGCATATATATGATTTTTTTCTTGTAGATTGTTTATTTATATCAAAATATAATCTACTTTCTGGAAAGCCTGTGCGTGAGTGTGTGCGCATTGGTATGTGTGTATATATATATATATATATATATATATATATATATATATGTGTGTATACGTACACATACATACAAAATTTAAATTATGAAAATGAGACCATGTCCAAAAATCCTTAAAATAAAAATATAATACAATTCAGAAATAGGCAAAATCTGCAAAATTTTATCTGGTTTATCAAATTTATTTTGTATTCAACTTTTTTGTTCAAATAACATATCTGCAACAATGCAAGTAAAATTATGCAAAACGTTTTCACAGAGTGTATATTTTCTCACAAGTTCCTAATACAAGTCACTAAAATTGTTTTTGACGATGAAAGGACTGTGAAGAAACGGAATTATTCCACACATTTGTCATTGTTCCGTGATAGAAGAAGACACTAACTCTGTGTGCTTCAAGATTTGCAGTCCGATCCTTTTTCTTAGGTGTATAACTAACCTAACCGCTACAATACGTCATACCAGAGCGTTGTGACATGTATAAGTTAGGCAGGAATCACAACAGCCATGTTGTGCTTATACTCCAAGCACACTATCTCTAAACCATACACTTAATACAAAGAAAATAATAATTATTATTGGAACTAAACTAAAGGAAACAGATCACAATAGGTCTGACCAGAACTGACTGAAGGCCACTAGTAAATGGCGATTTACATGGCAGAAACAAGATTGCGGCAAAACAGGACACGGGCATGGGCCTTTTCTATTGGATCATTCTAGATGAACTTCTCAAAACCATACTGTGACTCCATATTGGTTTATTAGAAATATATAATCTGTTTGATACTTTAGTTTCCTTGTTGCTATTAATTTTTCAAAATTGGCAGCCAAAGCCGCCAAAAGTTTGACTGATGTTTGAGTGATCGGATGGTCCACTAAATTAATGTATAAAGCCTTGATTAATTCTCTTTTAAAGAAATGAGATTCCCGGTGTTTTGTGTTGACTTTATCTCAATTCATACGATGATCTTCAGGCCAACAATGATGTAAAATTGTTTACTTTTCTATTAGCGCCAATCTCGTGTTTTGTTTATGTTCTTTCCTAACATTTTTTTTGCCATATTTATGTATTTCATATTGCAACTACATTTTATACTGTGAACACGATTTATAGAATCTGTGTGCCAGTTTTTTGTTTTATTCTAACCGAGACTTTTGTCTAAGAGTGTTTTGTATTTAAAAAGCGGTTCTAATGTCCTATTCTTCTGATTTTCTCGGATAATTCCGGCACATAAGAATTAACCTAAATGCAGATTTTATGATAATTGCATTGTTTTTGATACTAAGTGTCAGGAAATAAAAATAATTAAGTAATTCCATAATAATAACAACCAAATTTAGAATGATCAGATTAGAATGGATCAGGAAAATAAAACATAAACACAAATGGAACTAGATGTGTGAGGGCCATTGCTCAGTGATGCTAATTTAAGAATACCAATCATTTTAAAGGGATTTACATAGATTCAAAGAAAGTTTTTAGTTCTAAATCATATCTTGTACTTTTTACTTCAATTTGATAGATTATAATATGATCTTCCAAAATATATGCCTTTAATCTGCAATAATATGGGCGTATATTTGTACCACTTGTGAAACAAAATGTATTTTATACTTAAAATTTAAGAAAAATTTCAAACTACCCATATTACATAAAAAAATAGAGAAAATATTCATAAAAGTACAAAATTTCCATAACTAACAAAAATTAACTATCATTTGTTTGCTTCTTCTCGAGCAGCTGCCATTCCAACATACACAGCAGACATGTTGCATTGCACGAACATAAGCAAAAAATACAAATTGCAAGCAAAATATTATATACAAAAATTTGTTAATAATTAGGTTATCTATTTATGGTTTTTTAAACACAAAGTACGGAAAACCGTTTTAGCGATCGATAATATTAGTATCAGTCAGATAAATGGTGAAGTGGATCTCCGCAGATTTTACTTTTGAATCCTGTAGATTGATTCTCGAATCTGAAACCTTGTTGAAGATTTGATTTGGTTTTGACACATCACTGGCAAAAATATTTATTTTCGGGGTTGCTTCTTCAATAGCATATCTCAGTTAGCAATGTATAAAAGTTTTAGAGTTATTTAACTTGTGGGTTTTATTCTCTAGAGGAGTTCCCTTAAAATCTTTTGGTGTTTTAAGTTTACTGCAGAAGAATTAATATGAAAAGCACTCAGTTTAACATTTTTACATACTCAACTATACAAACACACTAACTACATTCACACATTTTACACAATCAGTAATTACACGTATGTTTATTTACTCACGGTAAACAACAAAATGTTTACAATTATTAGATAAACTGGCAACATAAAAATGGGGTTACAATGTTTATTAGATATAAAAACAGAATAGTACACAAACAGAAATAGAATCAGCCGATTACTTGGACCAACTGATTGAACAATGGTGATAAATTGGAACTAAAAAGAAATAAACAAAAATGTAGCTGCGATCAAGTGGGAATGACAACCACTACTTGAAAGTATTTCTTATCTATTACGCTAGATTGCATATGTATTCAGATGAGTGATTATTTATCACAAAACATTATTGTGAAAACTGTTTAGTGTGATAGTGCTTCCTACATGCCTATGCCCTCCTGAATTCGTTGTAGGATTACTAGTCAAAAAGGTATAAATATCAAATCAAAAATTTTTACTTAAGAAATCAGAATTGGTTAAGTAGGTTTGGTGGCAGTTAGACACAAGAAGTTTTGATGCTGTTACACTGGTTTCTTCTTTTCTGGATGAAGAAATATGGCTAGAACAGTAAGAATTAGTAGTGAGGAAGAGTGACTAAATGGAAAGAATCTGCATAGCATACCATAATAACAAGAAAATTAGCTGTCTGGCTCTTTCCCAAAATCCACAATCCCAACTTATTGTAACTGACATGGCTCATCCATTTGTATCAATTCAGATTTATAATGCTTACCCCCTACATCCTGTTCTGTTAGTCAGCATCATACCATAATAACAGTAAAAAATAGCTGTTTGGCTCCTTCAAAGTATCCAAAATCCCAACTCATTGTAACTGACATGGATCAACAACCTGTAACAATAAATTTATAAACAGATTTATAATGCTTACCCACATCCTGTTCTTTTAGTCAGCATCATACCATAATAACAATAAAAATAGCTGTTTGGCTCCTTCAAAGTATCCAAAATCCCAACTCATTGTAACTGACATGGATCAACAACCTGTAACAATTTATAAGCAGATTTATAATGCTTACACCCTACATCCTGCACCACGTCCCCTTGCTCACAATATCATTCTTAGTTCTTCCTAGTTAATTACCAGCTATTTATTCTTATCTGTATTTTGTGTTCTATTCCTTATTCCTTAATTCTGCATGCACAAGACCATATATTTATCTTTTTTAATTTTCTCTAATAATTGGTCCCCTTACAACTTTGGGAGTTTCATACTGCAAACCAATATAGCTTTAATTAGAGATAGATTGAAAGTTTGATGGTATCATTTGATTTATGGCATGTTAATCGATTTCATAAGTAACCGCTTTTCTATACATGCATTGATGTGCATTTCATGATATTAATACTAACTTTGTATATAACTAACTGCCTGAGACAGATAGAGTTTTTAGGCTTGCCATTATTATTTACAATAGAACTATAATAGTAGAAGAGTGATGAATATGAAGGTGGAAATAAGATTCATATGTGCCATAAAAATGATCCCATCACTATAGCAGACCTGTGTTAAGTCTATTATTAAGTCTTAATAATACCTATTATGTCTAAATTATGTTTGAAATAAAATGTGTAAAATGTTAATAGTTCACAAATTCGCTGCAGAGAAGGTTATAATAGTTGTCTCTCTGCTATTGCAAACGTTTGGCATATAATGAAGACAGCATGCCACATGCATTTAATAAGTATTGTCTTAAAAGTCCGTTATAAGTGTTATGCTATTAAGGCATATAGAATTTTATTTTGCCATGCGAAGCCATTAATTTGTAAAATTCCTAATATAACTCAACAAATATTAGAGTAAACAGACCAAACAAAAATCTAAATGCAATACAAAATCAAAGCTCAGTGAAAGATGCAACTCGAAATACTGACCTAAGTAAAATTTTATCCAATATACACTGTTTATGGATTTATACAGGAAGAGTAGATTGTTTATCAATGTTCTGATTTTGAAATTCTATAATAGGCCCAGGAAACGTGGAGGCTAAATAAGAAGGATGAGAAAAAGCTTCTAGTTTTCGAGAATAGAATTTTACGTAAAATTTATGGGCCATCATATGAACAAGGGGTATGGAGAAGAAAACATAATAGAGAAATCAGGGAGCTCTACAATAGTACGGATGTAATAGGAGAAATAAAGTGCAGAAGACTCCGTTGGGCAGGCCATGTTTTGAGAAGAGAAGAGAAATGCAAACTGAGGAGGGTAATGTACGGTAACCCAGAAGGAAGACGACCCCGTGGGAGACCGAAAGTGAGATGGTGGAACCAGGTGAAGGCTGATATGGAGAAGGTGGGCGCTTCAGAGGAGGATGCGGAGGACCGTTCAAGATGGAGGAGCTTTGTTGGTGCGGCTAAATATCACCTCCGATATAAATGGCCCTGGGAGTAAGAGTAAGTATAATAGGCCCAGAAGAGAGAAAGCTCTAAGACAAATACGATCGACATGGTGCTCTAAGGATCACAAAGAATTTAATAACACTTCAATGGAGCAAGTGTATTGTTTCTAATATTGTAGTATACAATTCTTGCTCCTGCTAAAGGATATTACCTTGCATTTTTTCGCATTTATGGGGAATTGTAAGAACACCACTTAATTATACCGTCCAGTGATCTGTGCAATGGAATTCCATCCTCATTGCACTTAGCTCTTCCAAACGGTTTAATATCATCACCATACAAGAGGGATTTCAATTCAATGGCCTTTTTTTATCACCCAGGTTGAATAAAAAAAGGGCCTAACAATGATTCATATGGTACACCAGAACCAAATGCAAATGTATCAGATTTAACCCTGCATATTTCACAATCTCCCATTTGTGTAAGGCAAGAATTTAACCAAGAATAGGAAGAATCTTTTATCCATGACTGACACTGTCAAAAGCCTTGTGAAAATCGAGATAAATGGTGTGAAACTGTTCACCATTTAGAAAAAAAATTATGGAACAAAATCCATATCAACAAGTTAGTGACTGTTCTAATACCTTTTAGAAAATCTTGCTGTTCTGAGGTCTTTATTTTGCCGAGTAAAGGTGATGGTCCAGTAAACGCATTTAATGGTCTTTGGAATTTGAGACCAAATACTATTTTGGCCTTTGGTTCTTAATATTTCCCTTATCTTCATTCTTTAAAATTGGTATTGGATAACCTATGAAATTGGATGATTTTGAGACCTATGGAGAAATGCCCTCCCTCAAACTTCAATTAAAGAACTCATAGCATCAATGAAAACAGCACACAGAAATACTTAAAAATTTGGAAGGTATAGTATCTGGTCTACCACTATTAGTAGTAACAGAAATATCCAGTTTATTTTTGACCTTGTTTATTGCTTTATTTTTTTTTTTGAGTGAATGTACCACTGCTAATACTAATGCAGCACTTGTAATCTGAAAATGTGCACAAGATGTTCTACACGTTGTACCCGTAGTCAGTAGCTCAGTGCAGTGGCGACTACTCCAACTGAAAGACCAGCAAATTTTGTTGTTTTTTGAATTCTGATCAATGGTAGTGTTCACAGAAAATTTCTTTGCTATCAAAATTTTGCGCATCAAGAATTTTTAATTTTTTAACTAAAGACCACAACACGGATCCTCTTCTTGATCTGAGACATCTTAGTTGATTAATGCTGAGAAAGCTTTTGTGTCAATAACTTGCACTTATAATAAAACACACAATCAAGCCAAGCGAGGAACTGTATGTACAATCTAATGTATGATCTAAACAGACTGATGCAGGGAGGAGTGCGTATTACATGTGGAGGGACAATGGCGCATAGTGTCTAGGGTAGGGGTAGTGAGCTATTCGGCAGTGGCACTTTTAAGCAGTTCCTGGAAATAGCTGTAATAATATAGCGTCTTTTGTGCATTTACGAACGAACGTCAACTTGTTGAGTTAGTACTGTAATTATTTTTTTTTATTTATTTATTTTTAGCTGTTAGGTTCTTGGGAAAAAGTTTGTGGATAACCGAAACCCAGGATGCCGATCCCGTGGATATGGAAAGTTACTGTAGATAGTTAACTTTTTAATTTTAGGAATAAAATCTAGATTCTGATTTTTGTTTTTGTAATGTAGTATATTTATACTATGTTTTTAACTAGATCTAAAATAATGTAATAATTGCAGCTGGAACCAGATGATGTTGATGCGGATGCAGAAGAATTCCTAAATGAATTAAATCTCTTGTCAGATGTTCCCGTAGTATATCCAGGTAAGAAGAGCCATTTGTATTATAAAAATGAACCATATAGAGTTATAAATATATGACTATTATGTTTTTAGCTATAACTCATGAGGTTGTAGCAAAGTACAGTACAAGCATTGACAAGTGCTCCCAAACGTCATATTGGTTTTAGTTGTAAATAACAATTTTTTTTATCTATTGCTGTAAAGATATTCCATAACAGTATAAAACTAAATGTACATTCAAGAATTCAACTTGTTAAACTATTATAGGTTGATCTCAGTTCATCAAATCATAAGTTTCTAGCCCATGTGTTGTAAACTTTAACTTTTGAATGCTGGATAGTTTTTTGTTTTGTATGAAATCAGTTTTTAATCTAAAAAGTATGTATTATTGTATTATTATGATGTAATGAACTCTTTCTTTGTGAAAGGTGGGGAAAGAATATTCTGGGGTGACAAATTGGTTATCTATTATATGCAAAGCAATTTAATTATCTTCTTGAAATTAAACAAAATCCAAGATAGCAAAAACTCATTTAACTGTTAGCGCTCGCAGGGTGAGGCTGACCTGTTGATGCGTTGTTTTACCGAGGCAGGATGAGGCTAATCTGCCTGCTGTTGCTTATTGCGTCATAGATCAAATGTCTCACTGAAAATCGAATAGAAATCGATCTTGACATATACTTCGATACATGATAGAATAGAAGTAATCGACTTTGAGACACAAAATAATCTGTTTGCTTCCAAACACTTACTTTCCACACTTTGTAATTTCTAGATCAGCTGTTTTACTTTAATGCCACGATCATCATGTGGATTGTATTCTGATCTGGACCGTTTGTTTGTTTACTTTGTTCAACACTTCTGTGACTGTGATGTATTTTCATTGTTTCTTTGCAAATAGGGATTCCTTTGTTTCATTTAAGTAATATACTATTGTGTAAGTGATTGTTTATCACTATTGTGTATACCATGGAACAGGATTATTTGGATCGGAACAAAATAGGTGCAGTCTTAGATGAATATTCAGATGGCAATGTAAATAGTTTAGTGATTTTGATGGTGTTGGAGAAGATTTTTTATTTGACGATGAATACGTAACTGATGATGAAAACGTAAATGATGATGAAAACGTAAATGATGATGAAAACGTAAATGATGATGAAAACGTAAATGATGATGAAAACGTAACTGATGATGAAAACGTAAATGATGATGAAAACGTAAATGATGATGAAAACGTAACTGATGATGAAAACGTAAATGATGATGAAAACGTAAATGATGATGAAAACGTAACTGATGATGAAAACGTAACTGATGATGAAAATGATACTACTGATCCTCATTACACTGATTTAGATGGTGACTTGCCATCACCTATTTCTAATAGGCCTATTAGTACAAGAGTTGCACATTCAGATATACTTAGACCTAATTTGTTTAACAAGTTTTATTTGTCAAATACAAAGTCCCAGATTGCAAAAAACGTGGTATTTCGATAAAGTAATATTAATGTTACCTGGTCATACAGGAATTAAAATGATATTTATTTGCATCCACACAATCAAAATATGTGGTATCCTGAAAGAAACATGTAAAAACCAACGAATTATAATAATGGAACGCGCTCTGGGCCGGAGAAAACCGAGCCGAAATCCTGGGCTGCGTTCCGAGTCTGCAGGCGCTGGAAATGGGCAAGAACTAACTCCGCCCATATGGCAGGCATTATAGTAATGATCTAATATCACTTTAAAACGCCTTGTAGACTTAATACAATTGTTAGATACTACAATTTATTTATTATTACAAATGTTAGTAGCTGCTTTTTACCGTGGATTTTTATTTTCTGTTAAAAAAACTGATTTTTTGTTGCAATATCAAAATAACTGAGATTTTGACTTTTATTTTTCTTACAAAGTCGGAAACAAATATTACAGGCATTAAAATATTATCCAGATGAAAAAAAAACAACTTTTTATTGACAGTATTTTATTTCAAAATAAACTACAAAAAATTTACAAACATGACACACTTAATCTACGTGTTAGAAAATAAAATTATTTTGACCAATATTTTTGCCTTATTTCTAAGTTGGTTTCTTTTTTAATGTCAAAAGTTTTTGTTTTTTTCGATGTGATGAGATATTATTTAAAAAAAATAGTTTAGTCACAGTTTTAATTCAAAGTAACTCGTGGCTTCCTGTCAATTTAGAAGTGGTCGCATTTGTTTGAGATAACTAGAGTAAATAATAATATTTTACAATTTTCAGTACCGTACATCATCACTTGATCTACTTAATTTACCCTTAGATTTAAAATCAATAAAAAGTTAATGTGTTCTAAGATCAGCATCATTGGCATGGAGTACAGAACTTGGTGAGTTCTTGCCCACTTTAAGCGCCTGCAAATCCATGGATACACCAGTAACGCACAGCTGTGTGCGACCGGAAAACACAACATGCTGCTTATGGGCAGTGCGCGTTCCAGTAGTATAGTTCGTTGGTAAAAACATAAATGTTAGGCATTTTCTGCAACTTAAAAAATAAAAATTAGAAAAAATGTTTTACCACTTATGATTTTTTGTTAATTTTGGTTCTCAAAAATAATATAAATTATTCAGATCAGGGTTTTTATATAATATATTAAATAACTTTCAAGAATGAGACTGTAAAATCTTTTAAGATGACAAAATATAACAAGAAACATCTAAAACACCAAATCACTCCTCAATCCACAAATTGTAAATTGATTAGGCTACCAGTTCTTGTTAAAAGTAATTCAAGGGCTAAGGGTTAATATTATGTGCTTTGTGTCTAAGTAAATGTATGAGATCTAAAGTAAAAAAATAAATAAAAAATTTATAAACTGTAAATTTGGCAGTTTAGATTATACGAATATATAATAATTACGAATATAATCAATCATAACTAAATATCCTTTTAACAAACTCCCAACATATAGCAACTGTAGAAACAGATGAGTTGAAAATGAAAGCCATTTTGTTAAAGGCTTACTGAGTCATTGGTCCAATATAAATATTGCAAAATTAATATCTGCAATGAGGGCAAAAACTGATGTTTAAAAATGAACGAAGTCTTTGAAGGGCTTTTCATTCCATAAGCAATGAAATAGTGACAGAATGATGATTAAACAGTTGTCCTTTTGTGAAACATAATTGGTCTGTAATCAGTGCCAACCATAGTTTGTTACTGAAGTAAGAAATAACTTTATTGTTTAGTCACATATAAGTTTATTATTCCTTAGCATTGGTTTGTTGCTGATTTTGTGACGACCAGTCACTCCACCTAAAATGTCACTGTCAAGAACTTAAAACCTAATCAAATCAGTGTTAAGTTCTTTGTTTAGATTGGTATATTGAACAAATGTTAAGATTGGACCATCATATCTTAACAATAATATTCACTAACTAACCCTTTAAGTTCGATGGTCTCAACATAGTAGATGCAACAAAATACAGGTGAATTGACGATGTTGATTGGGTAGACAAAATGTAATTAGAGAATATTTAATATAGTACATAGTTTAAATATCCGAGTAACTACAAATCTCCATTCAATATGTTTCAATGTATCAATTGGTGTCTTTTTAATATTTTCTCCCTCCTAGATCTTTGGAATTATTACAAACTATAATGTTGTTATGACATATGTCATCCAACATATTCATCATAATATGCATATTATGATTATGGGTGGCTAGAAGCATTGCGTTTTGATGAAAACAACAAACAGTGTACAATTTATATTTAAAATTGATTTTGAGTTTATTAAAATAAATATTAATTGTTATTTTAAATATAATAAAATAAGAATTACTATACAGTATTTAGATTCAATGTTCTTGTTGAATGTGTTCTAACATTAGTATTTACCCACAATGTGCAAATTTATATTTAATATGTTTTTGATTGGTGGATAGTAATAAATTATTAATGACGATTCTCTAACACTGTCTTCATAAAATACTTTTTATACAGTGAAATGATTAGTGTTGGTTGGATTTCAGGCCAAGAAAATGCCAGAAGAGGTATGCCAGAAGAAGAGGAGGAGGGGATTGGGATTATCTCAGAGAGTACCCTGGGTCTGGGGGAGTTGGCAAGACTGACTGTAAACAATGAAGCGGAAGCTGCGTACGATGTAAGTTGCCATATTTGATCATGGTCCCATCGTTAATAACGGAGATTATAATAATACAAATAAAAACAACATTTTGATGCTGTTTTCTCTTGTGAGCATTTACCCTCAGAAGATTTGCTACAAATTGTATTTCTTTCATATACAAATATATAAATCATTATATTATTTTTATAACGCATAAATATATAAATCGCATAAAACAATTTTGCTCTTGCTAAAAATACAATTAATTAATTTTACCTTCTCAGGCTAAGTAATTATAATTATAATCAGCTGATATTCAGAGCTTAAATTAACATGTTAACTTCCAGTGGAATTTCTTATCTTTCTCTTAACTGAGATGTAGATTATATTTGGCTGGTATCATTCATGATAATTTAAGTTCATATCTGTCTGAAATGTGCTACAATCTGTGGTCATTCTAATTATCTGCAAGTTATCTCTGATGGTATTTCTGTTATGCAAAATGACTACTGTTGTTATTTGGTGGCTTGTAGTTGGCGAAAGTTTTTTTTAGTAAACCTCCTCGCCTAATGTTTATCTTAGTAGACAACATAGCTGGATGGTAAAAATCAAACTGTCAATTGGTTAGATGTATCACATACTGCCAACCTCGGTATTCACTATATTAACACAAGTTACATGTTATGTATTGAAATAGCTAGCAAGCTTCTGGAAAGAAGGTTTTAAAAATTTAGTTATATAGTACTAATGAGATGAATCTCAAATCCACTAAACCTTCGAAGAAACTTTGGATTCAAGAATATATTGCTAAGATTTTGCAATGAATTTTCAGAGATTCACTGTGTCACTACTTATTGAATAGAAATTAGTTCATATCCCACCACTCGCAATGGTTTATAGATCAATAATGATATATGTACAGACTGATAATATTGCAAGTTTTTGGAATTCACAAATAATGTTGCAAACAAAATCAAACATCCATTCAAAGACTTGGTCTAAATTAACTTTACCTCTCTTCCTGCTTATTATGTAAGCATTTATTTCATTGTTGGCTAAACAGCACTTACCACCACCACCAAGATGATGTAACTGTAAATGGTACAGTTGGACATTTTATGTAGCGTCGTTATGTTGGCAAAATTGTTGTCTACTTTTATATGTATACATGGCAACAGTTTAAAAAATTAATACCAATTGTAAGAAATTATTCAAAATTGCCACCCTTTGTTGGATAACTTCCGATTATTGAAAATTATACATAAATTCATTTATGTTTATTCCTTAACATATTGTGATAAAAAATTCACATGAAACTGTAGGTAGATAGATATAACAAACATAAAGTATACCGTTTTGTTTCTGTAGGTTATTAATAATTTTCAAAAATCTTTGGTATATACTTAACTTTTTTACGCCTTAAGAATTCTTAATACTTTGAGTATTTTTTTAAAGTATACAAATTATCTTATCAAGATATCTTGCGTAATGATACATTTACATTATTGAAGTTTCATAGCAGTGTTCAAATAATAAACATTCCAGCGAATGGTACTACAACGCAAGAATATGCGTAAATTAGATCGAGTCACCAACTTTTAACATTGACTTTCACTCTAGAATTTTTTTCACTATATGAATAGTCAACATTTGTTAATATGTCACATTTTAGAGTCCTGAATATGATTGTATTTAGCTTGTTTACAAATATATTTATTCTGCTATTTTCTTTTTGCTATCACGGTTACCCATAAGAGCGATGTAAGAATTTGCTATGCTCAGACAAATCTCACCATCATGGAGGTTAGTGTTGCTAATGTATAAATGGAGCTTCATGCAAAATTTTTAGTGTATAGGTCATTTCTTTGTTTAGATGTCCTGTGGACAGATAGACAGACAGATAATAATACAAAAAAGAAGTTAACAGAAAAATTACTCATCTTAGAACTTATTCTTGTAGAAATGAAGTTTCATGCAAAATTTAAAGTCTACAAATGAAATCTTTCTCAACATATCTCGGCACATGATACATTCAGATATTTTTTATTAACCCTTATAACATCAGTATATCTTTTCACAACTTCCAGCAAACGGCACAATATTAAAAAAAAAAATTTAATGTGTAAAGTTCATTTTTATTTTACTTTCTATAATAAATTATGGTAAGTATAAAAAAGTAAAAATTTTAAAATTATCTTGTACGTACATATATTTATGGGACATTAAATTGTAGATATAAATAAAGTCAAAATAAAAGGCACACAAAATTTTATTAGCTAAACTATAAACATTACCAGACAATTATATAAATTACACTTGTGATAAATATAAAAAAGAAATGCATGATTGTAAATATACAACTAACATAATAGTGTTCTTTTGAATGGTAGTCCTCGAAACAATCCTCTGGATGTAGGGCTGGTTCTTCTGTGCATGTCTTGCAGGAGTAGCAGGTCTCGCGCCGTAGGCCTCTCTTTGAGCACACAACGCAGCGTGATTTCTTTTTATCCCTCTTCTTTAGGAAATGTTTTCCATTGAGTCTTTCAAGGAGAGGTCCTTCTGATGGTCTACCTTTCCTCTTTCTTGATGGTGTATTTCTAACTCGGTCCTCAACAAGATCTCGAACTAGACTTCTCCGGAACTGTAGGTGCGTGAGTGGTTTTGTCATAAACTTTATCTGCATCATTTTATAAAGAAGATAAGAATTTATCATCGCTACTTCTAAAAGCCAAAAAAAGAACTTTCTGTACCATTTTTTTGTTCTCCTTAAAAACTGATATGTAGAAATAAAATGATCACTTCTATCGACGCCACCCATACGTTTGATGTAATCCAATATAACGTTTGGTTTAGGTGTAGGTGCAAGATGAGGCCATTTACTTGGGTCATCAGTCATGTGTTGTATATCCCCTTTCCATTTAGTTGATAGCATTGTAACCACTCTCTTATCTCGCCAGGAAAGGACAAGAATATTATTGTCTCTCTCTGACAAAATATCTCCTTTTTCCAGCTGTTTAGTCCTGGTCTTCAAGTTTGGTGGCATGTCGATACGATTTGTCATTACTGTTCCGGTCAGATGGCAATTCAGCTTCAAAAGTTCTACGGCAAGTTCAGGGCTGGTATAGTAACGATCCGTATAAATATGTGTTCCAGTTGTTGGATATGACAAATCTTTCAATACAACTGACTCAGTGAGTTTTTTTACGACCTGTGTCGTCTTCAAGAGCGGAGAATTTGGAATAAGCTCCTTTTTTCCAAAGTAAGGAATGAAATCACATATATATCCATTTTCCGAATCTGATGCAACAAAAACTTTCATGCCAAACTTATTAGGCTTTAGGGGATTATATACCTTGAATCCAACCTTTCCCTTATAGGCCACTGTACTTTCATCAATTGACAAATTGCTACCAGGGGTGTACAAAAGTTTGCACATTTTTTTATATGGTCTATTAGAGGACTTATAAGGAACCCTTTTGGTCTCTCAGAAATTCTACGGGGTGTTTCGTCATGGTTAAAGTGTAGATTCCAAAAAATATTTAGGAAATCTCTTTGGGAAAATATTTGTGAAAAAAAAGGTATACTTGTTTCCCATTTTGTGCTGAAATAAGATTCAACGGTAGGCATTGTTATCAAGCCCATATTGATTACAGTCCCTAAAAAGGCTTTGAGATCAGTGTCATTAATGTCTTTCCATTGTCTAATCCGTGATTTAGGAAATTGGTTTTTATTTTTATTTTTGTTAGCATTCAAGTTTGTTTCATTACAAATGTAATCTCTTATTTCGTTATTGAAAAAGAGAAAAAAATATTCAATAGGCTGAGTAGTTTTGTCAAAAAATGATGGTAAATTTGTACCTTGATTGATATTATAGATAGGAATCGTCTTACTTGGCCCGGGGTCGCTGGAAGTCACATTTCTCCATTTGCTGGGGGTGGGAACAGTTCGTGCGGTCTTTGTTGGTCTTTTGTTTAACACAGTTTGTTTACGTTTTCTTTTTTTCGAGATAACAGTACGAATACGCACATTAGCGGTCGAAGTAGAAGGTAATGTTCCAATTGGGAAGGAAGGCGTAGTAGTTATTGTGGTTTTGTCTGTATTATCTTCAATGTTCTCTTCATCACTTGAAACAATGTCTCCATAAGTACTAGATAAGGTTGCGTTCATAAGATGACTAACAAAGTCACTGTACTCAGGATCGTCAATGTTACAAGACATGTTATTTATCACTAATAATGAATACTAAATAGGTGACACTAAACACTAAAATGACACTAAAAACACTAAATGAATACTAAAACTAAGATATCAATACTTTTAACAAATAAATAAAAACCATATAAACAGAAAACACGACAAAGGAAACCGACTCAGCGATGGTTAGACACGCACTACCTGAAGCCAAACTGCAAACTGTACGGCGTCTGTGCCGTGTGGCGGGGAGAGTGTCTAGACACCGCGTCTATTGTTTCAAACAATGTAACGCGACAGCTATATTTTGACGCTTGACATAGGTCAATAACCCACACACATGGTTGACGCATACCGTTAGTGACATTGATTGGATTTAAAAGGAACTTAAATTTGCTATAGACGCAGTTTTGTGTCGATGCGCCGTACCGCGTCTTTGCCATTTGGAGATAGTTTGTCTATGCGCCATACGGCGTCTGTGACGTTATAAGGGTTAAATTGGGTTTCATATTAGTGTTTCAATAATAAAAGTTTACTCACTTATGTTTTTACTCTATTTACACACCAAGTCACCAAGATATAGCCTACAAGTTAGGCTTTATGCGTTAATATGTTACATGTTTCAATCTATTATGAGTGTATTGAGTTTGTTTACATATTTATTTACTCTGCTATTTTCTCATTGTTATCTATGTTACCCATAAGACCAATTTAAAAAAATATCCACTAATGCTCAGTAAAATGTCATAGTGACATTTACCATCACCCAACTCAGTGTTCCTCATATAGAAATGAAGCTTCATGTAAATTTTCGAGTCTATAGGTCGGTTAGCTTTTGAGATAGCTTGTGTGGACAGACAGAAATGACATTATTTCAGCCCCATGAGTGATAGGCTTCGCTAAAGCTCAGTCAATAATATAAGCTTGTAATATTTCTATTAAATTATATTTTATATTCTAAGGGATTCAGCAATCTTTGTGTTGTACTGTGTATAGTTTTGTAGAGATTAAACTTTCTGAATCACTTTCCACAGTTACCGTCAACAAAGGAGTCATTACGCAAGACGTGGAATGCAAAATACACTCTGCGGAGTCACTTTGACGGTGTTCGAGCTTTGGCCTTCCATCCTGTTGAGCCGGTTCTCATCACGGCCAGTGAAGACCACACACTGAAGCTGTGGAATCTGCAGAAGACTGTTCCTGCCAAAAAGTGAGTCAATGTTCTTTCATTTGGGCAATTTTTTTTAATAGTACAACTTTCACATGTCTTTAATAACATATAGTGGAAATATAATAACTCACTTTAGCATAGGTTTCCTACTTCATGTTTGTTTTCCCTAATTTCCCAAATTCAGTGAAGAAAGAGGTGAAGAAGAATTTGAAATTTTAAGGACCTAATCCTAAGTTAGGATCATCTACTGAAAAATAAATCCATCACCATTTAAAAAAAATATGTTAAATTGTATGTACAAATAATTTGACTTTTAAGATTTGAAATTTCATAGTTTTATTTTATTTTAGCCAATTTTTCCTAAACACAAATCATGGAAATTAAATTACATTATTTAAAACAAGGTTCATCCTACAAAACATAGATAGACATTTTAAGTTACCAATGGAGGGATTGTAAAATAAAAAATTTACTTAAAAACAAGTTAATTTTGAAACATTAAATTAGAACTATTATCATTTAAAAAATTATATATATTAAATATTATCCTATAAAAAATTACATTTTTTTTATTTCATGAACATTAAAATTTATTATGTGCATTGTATACAAATTCAGAACACTTGAAATAATAATTTAACAAATTTCTTATAGTACAATTTTAACATGAGAGAAATCTTAAATTTAATAATTGAATTTCAGTTGTGAGGCTTTAAGACTATGAATTTGACTGTATATCTATCGATTTTTAAAATTAAACATTGAAAGATCTAAACATGGTTCATAAGATGTGAATATCCTTCAGTGACCCATCATTTATCTCAGGAATAATTAACAAAATGACAAAATGCCAATTTATTGATTAGTTACACAAAACTAAAAAATTATTACTTAATTTACTAAACAGCACTTAGTTTAAATGTAAGTATGAGTATGTGCATTTGATATAGCTTCATTAAACTGGTAAATAAACAAAGAAAGTAGTCTTAAATAAAATGAAATATGTTTATTGTCATTAATCAGCATAGTTGCAATAGACATAGTCAAACTTACACAGCCTTAGTGTAGCCTTAATCTTAGATATTAAAGGTTACTTGTCAAATTAAATGGGTCAAATAGAATACATCTATAGTCAACAAAAGTGAATAAGATATGATAAATCTACATTTTAAATGTATAACAATAAGTGTAATAAGGTAAAAACATATAAATGAATAAAACATATAAATAAATCAAACACACAAATAAATATAAAGATTCAAGTAAAAAACAGATATTTACATAACATCTTGGATTAGAATTTTACAGAATAGAAATTCCCATTTTCAAATTCAGTTACACTATAAATGCTTGACTAATCAACCAATTTTTAATTTTTGTTTTAAAAGCGTTAATTTGGAAGGTTTGTAATGTTTAAGGGCAATTTATTAAACAGTTTTATACAAACAAAGCTAAAAGACTTTTGGGTTTTACTCAGTTTAGCATATCTTATATCCAAAAGATTTTGACCTCTGGTATTGAAACAGTGGATTGAACCTCTTGAAATAAAACTATTTAAGATTTCCTTGACATGGGTGAGACTGTAGAAGATATATAGTTCAACATGATTCTCTATCGCCTAGACCTTTTATACACCTGACCACTTTTTTTGCCACATGAAAACTAAAGTTAGTTCTATGTTTTGGTCATTAGAATGCAAAGCGAAGCCTGTTTAGCGGACTGTTAAAGTGAATAAAATAGTTGAAAAGACTGTACAGTAAAGCACTTAAACAAAATTATAATTTGTTCCATTTGAAAAAATGGACATTTCCTTTCCTCTAGAATATACTATTAAACACTACAGTTATGTGTTTGCTTGCAGGTCTGCGTCTCTAGATGTGGAGCCGTTGTACACATTCAGGTGTCACACCGGGCCTGTGCTGTGCTTGGCTATGAGTGCGTCAGGGGAACAATGCTTCAGTGGAGCAACAGATGCTGCCATCCACTGTTGGAACCTTCCCTCAGCCAACATCGACCCCTACGATTCGTTTGGTAACTGACTTAAGTTTCTAGCTCTAGTGGAGTGTTTTTAACTTTCAGATCCTGGTTTTATGACTTGGATTTACACCTTTAGATCGATTGTCTTTACATATATGAAGTTGCTAACATAAGAAGAAAAGCTTTGAAATAAGCCAACCAGTCAGGAACAAGAGATTCTTGATTAAGGTTTTCTGTATTTTGGTATATTTTACTAAAGTGTAAAGAGAATAATTAAAGTTTGAATGAAAAATAAATTGTTATAACTAATAGTTTACATACATGTTTATTAAATATAGACTATAAATATTTACAAAAGTGGATTCATAATAATGTAAATCAGTAATACAAGATAAATCATTGTAACTATGAAACAGGCTGTTTAATTAATATAATAGGTTCAGTATGTCAAGTTGGTATCCTTATAATTTCTCATCAGTTATTTGATAACCATAACAGTTTATAATGGCGAGTCTGCTTGAACATTGCATTATGAAGAACAACACTCAGTGGTTAGACTTTTATTTGCGGAGGTTATCTAACATAGTGAAATCCAGAAAAGAATTTTGAAAGCATACAACAGTAATTTTTGAACTTTAAAAAATGGATAGAGTAGTTGTTTGTCCATCTTTTTTCCATATTATCAGTAGTTTGATTAAGTTCAGTACTTAGTGAGACTCCCACATAGACACACAAGCTAATTTTTATTATAACTAAATTATAGAAGGTAAAAGCAAAAAAAAGTTTAAAACAGGGCATTTTACTTAAAAGTGTTTTATTTATTGATAAAAATAAAAAAAAACGATTTACAAAACTGTTTTTATATCAAATAAATTTTAATTTCATTGTGAAATGTAACTAAACTGAAAAGTTTAAAACACTATAAAACAAGATAAATATTTCAAACTATTCATGACGCTACCACACTAATATAATAATAATAATAATGAGACACGTAGTAGACATGCACGTTCGTGACAACCGAGAAAGCAGTAATACACGCCACGGATATATTTGGTTATGTCTCTGTAGGAGACACAAAACTGACGAGTAGGAGTTGGACAAAGGACGCTCCCCTCCCCCTGCCACATAGTGAATCGGGCATTTTAAAGGCCTTTTGAGAACTAAAAAACACTCCAAGAGACATAATCTATAATATCGGATATAAGTGTATTTGGCGTTTTGGTCAAAGTCTACCATACTAATATGTCCTATGGTGTGGAACGAGTTAATTCCGGACAATAGGCATTAATGTAATTTTTTATTTAGGGTTAAACTGTTATAGTCAGACTAGTTGTAAACATGTAAGTTGTCAAACTTAAAATCAATATACAGGGTGGGGCAGAGTGGACTCCCTAGTTTCAATCAGTCGCCGAAGAGCGCGCGCGCGAGTTAGCGGAGTCGGAGAGGTTTCATTTGGTGGAGGGAAAGACGCCATTTTTAGTAGTCACCATGCCGTGGACTGGCGAGCATCGTGGTTTTGTAGTCGAAACGTTCTTTAAAAATAAGGATAGTGTGGTGGCGACCCAGCGTGCATTTCGTAGACGGTTTGGTTTAAATCGTCATGATAGTGTTCCTGATGCTAAAACCATAAGGAAATGGATTACAAGTGTACGGGCGACAGGATCTGCACTGCCTAGAAAACCAGTCGGACAACCAAAGAGTGTGAGGACACCAGAGGACATAATGGCGGTGAGAGCGTCTATTGAACAATCTCCATCGCGCTCTGTGCGGAAACATGCTGCTGCTCTTGGAATGTTGGCCAGAACGGTGAGGCGAATTTTACACTCAGACCTTCATTTACACCCATATAAGATGATGGTTGTTGAAGAATTGATGCCAGCAGATTTTGTTAAACGTACAGATGCTTGCAGTGCAATACTGGCTTCTTTACAACCCGGCACTATTCTGTGGCCTAGTGATGAGGCACATTTTCACCTCTCGGGCACAGTAAATAAGCAAAACTTTCGTTACTGGGCAGCTGAAAACCCACGAACTCTTCATCAAAAACCTCTTCATTCACCAAAAGTGTGTGTGGTGTGCTGTGTCCTCCATAGGCATAATTGGCCCATACTTTTTTGAATCGGAAGGTGCAACCATTACTGTGAACGCTGTACGCTATTGTGAGATGTTGGAGAACTTTTTCTTCCCCAGAATTGAAGAGTATGGTGAGGAAAATAATATGGAAGCCTTTTGGTTTTAACAGGATGGTGCCACGGCTCATACCGCCCGTCGCTCTCGCCAACTTCTGCAAGAACGGTTTCCCGGCCGCTTGATCTCATTATGAGAGGATGTTTCATGGCCCCCTCGCTCCCCCGATTATTTTCTTTGTGGTTACCTCAAATCTGAGGTTTACAAAGTTCGACCAAGGACCTTGGAAGCCCTTAAGGAAGCAATTGTTGATGTTATCACTGGAATAACGCCAGATATGCTGCTTAGAGTTTTTGAAAACTTCATTGAACGGCTGAATATGTGCATCGCTCGTCAAGGTCGTCACCTGGACGATATCATTTTTAAAACTTAATCAAAAATAAATGGCATTGTATGTAGATTTCAGAAATAAAAAGCTTTTGTAATAATCTTGTATGGTTAACCGATCAAATCAGGGAGTCCACTCTGCCCCACCCAGTACATAAATGATTAAATTATTACATTTACATAAATATTATAAGCTGCAAGTTGTAAAACTTAAATATTTGAGAGCAGTTTTCACAAAACAATTATATGAATCTTTATAATACTCCTGGACGGAATAATATACCTGATTTAGGAGGTGGTGCTTCAGGGAACTGTAAATGTTTGTAGAGAATAGAATTTTTTCAGACTGTAGGAAGATGGTTGTATAGTTGTAATGTTGCATAATATGTACTACCATGTTCATACAACTTTAAATTATGGGTAGGATACTGGAATAACTGCAATATGAATGACAGGTCCGATACTTTTCAAAGGTATTAAAATTTGCCTTGCACCAAATCAAAATATGCATATAATTATGGTAGAGTCAGAATATTATAATTTGCAAAACATGGCTTACACGATTGTTTATTTTTTTAGTTTACCATAATCTTTAAAATGTACTTTAAAACCACCCCATATATCAGGTGTAAGAAAATATAGGCATAATAATAGGTTGTCAATGTTTCCACACTAACAGCAGAATGGAGAGTTTTTATTACAAAGTAAGTGGAATTTAACTTACTGGTTAATCGTGCCGCATGGTCGTTCCATTTCAAACAATTGTTTAATACTATATTACTGTGAACAGATAGCTAAAAAGTGCATGTGGGCATTGGACATTATTCAGAATAATCTGCTGTACAAGAAACAGTGACATGGATACTCATGTTTCAGAGCCCAGTGTACTACACAGTAGTCTGTTGGGTCACACAGACGCAGTATGGGGGCTGAGTATCCACACCCAGCGAGCTCAGTTGCTCTCTTGTTCAGCTGACTCAACCGTCAAGCTATGGGCACCCCAGAACGCCAAACTCCTCGCCACCTACACTTCAGAACAAGGTAATCAACTCATCATTGATAGTTTTGTCTGATATGTCAAGTGACGGTGGCATATGGATATAAGCAGTTGGCAGGAGGCTGCCAGCAGGTGGTGAAAAACTTAGGTTGCTTTTGTTTAAATTACTTAAAAACCTAACATTCAAAAGTGTTTGTTATTCATTTTATTTAAAATGTTATATTTATGGAAATAGTGTTTACTTATAAAATAATGTCATTTTTAATAAAAACTTACATATTTGTGTGTTTAATGTAGCACTAATGTTAAAAAGTAATATTGAAAAAAAATTTTTAGTTACGAGGCATATGATTTTAAAGTAAGTACCTTTTTGATATATATGAAAAAATCAAGTAAACTGATAGTAACAATATTATATTTTATGACTGCCACTTTTTCTACTTCTCTGCATAATTTGCGTTAGTATTGATACCCCTATCATATGTAGAAGCAACCTTTTGTTTTTATTGTCATAGGAGATTTCGGCCTAACATAACAGCGACTGCAACACGATTATTTTGATGCTGTTGTTGTCAGGTCAACACTGACCTTTCAAGCTGCTTTATCTGATGAAAGAAACAAATGTTAGTCACTGGGCGCTTAATTGAGACTGTTTAGGGGATTATCAGATTGTTCCTAGCAAATTAGTGTGATTAGATCTTGAGTTCGTTTTGTCATATGTGGACAGAAATTGTCATACAGCGAAACATGTTTTTAGATTGTGTAAACATTCAATAAAAATGTCATAGAAAACACTTGTTGGAACTTGAGGAAACTCCTCTGATAACTAAGAAATGTCTGTTCATTTTCACTTAGTACAGTAAATCGTTGTATTGAGGGTTGTCCACTCCGTTTCTCATCATGAACATTCTTTTGGCCATCTTATAAAGCTCTTCCTCATTTGAATGCCATTTCATCACTCATAATGCTATCTCCATACACTTCTCAATTATGACTGTACATTTCAACTACTTTCATGCCTTTTTAGCACCAAGAAAACAAATAACAGCATGTACGTCATAGTTGGTGGGATTCTCAGTTGACAGAGGCATTTGAAATATGCATTAACAGATGTAAAAAAAGAATGCGAACAGTTGTTGTAGGTAGACAGCGCGCAAATGTCGAACACCAATCACTAAGCTTCAAAATGGCATTCACTTGAAAAATATGCCTTGATTTTTATGTCGTATTGAAAATCAATTGAACTTTAGCATCTATGGAAATGAAAAAAGTTAAAAACTTACCTAGCTTAACCTAACTGAGCTTTAAATATTCAGCCTCTTAAGAATTAAGACATGTGCATTACTCTTAATTTTTATAACTTCTTCTTTTCAGTCAGTATCTTTATTTATACATTCATCAAGAATATTTACTTAGTTAATGTATATACTAAAATAATCAAATATAGGGTCAGGTTAACAAGTCTAAAACCATAGAAATGTAATTAGGAAAATCTGTTTGAAATGAAGTTAACAAACATTTTGGTTAGACAAGTATTGAACTCTTATGAGCATTAAAAAAAGAAAAAAACAGTGT
This sequence comes from Homalodisca vitripennis, assembly GCF_021130785.1. Lineage (NCBI taxonomy): Eukaryota > Metazoa > Arthropoda > Insecta > Hemiptera > Cicadellidae > Homalodisca > Homalodisca vitripennis. The sequence goes on along the minus strand of NC_060209.1, from coordinate 45,330,606 downwards.
TAACAGTATTAGAAAATTCATAGAGGCTATAAATAGTGGCATTTATCAGCAAACTCGTCAGTCTTTTCTTGAGATTTTTAGAGTCACACATCTTGAGATTCTCTGGCAGCATGTTGAAGAGTTTTGCCACCCAGAATTATGGTTTCTTGCTGTATAAAGTTGTTATATGTGCTGGCAGAGAGAGATTGTATGTTTATTGAAGTGGCTGTGAACTTCACCAACCTTTGGCAAGTTTTCTTTTGAGACATGACTGATAACTTCATTAATATAGATGGATACCACTGTCAGAATCTCAAAGGATTTTAAAGTCTCTCGACAAGATTCTTTTAGTTGCAGACCTGCCATTATTCGCAGAGCCCGCTTCTGCAGCACCAAGATACAATGAAGATTTCCAGCAGAACCCGCTTCTAATAAATATTTATTTGCTTTACTATTAATTTGCATTACGTAATTAATGTTGTATCAGTTATTTGTAAAATTAAGTCTTATAAATTTATAGACTTCATGGAAATTTATTTAATATGGTTTTAATAAACAGCAATTAAGTTCCAGATGTAGGTTAGTTGGTCATTATATCAATGCTAAGTTCTGTACAAGAAAGAGCCAGGCAACAATCTGAAGTCCATTTGACCTATAATCATGGTACGGTTGGAAGGTGATTATAAAAGGTTCATTCAATTACAGGTCGACACCAGTGAAGGAGTTAATAATTTAAATATGGTTTTATGGAATTCAAAGCAAATATTCTCAGACTCTGTCTCTATTGCATGTTTAACTATTAAATATTTAACAGAATTATGTAATAATGTTGAAACCTATAAATATAAGCAATAGTGAGAGTATTGTTTGTTTGGCAGATGGTGTCCCTACGTCTGTGGACTTTGTGCGGGATGAGGCGGACAAGATGGTGGCAGCCTACAACTCAGGCGACTGTGTGCTGTTTGACCTTGAGACTGCCAAGCCTGTCATTAGGCTTGAGTCTTCACAAGTACGTCTATTTTTTATAATCGTAGTGTTGTCTGGAAATTGTTATTAGTAAAGGTGTATAAAATTGATCAAATCCAGTGCACAAATTTTAACATAGTATATTTTGGATGATATTTTATTCCTAAACTAAATATGTTGATTTCTGTTCACCACAGGTTATTAAATACTTCCTTACATGTTACTTTTCGTCATCAGAGCGGCATTGTTTGGTCAACGACTGATGGAAATCCCACCATTTCTCTCAACTAATAATTTGAATGATTTTCCTGCACACATGGCAATCGGTTGGACAATTTGAACTGTTTAAACAATATTCTTCAACCAATCGTTATATGTATGAGGTGCCTTATGCTGTGTTCTTCCACAGTCCATAACTATAATCTAACGAACACGTTGTGACTTGACAAATAGATTTTGAGTATTTAATTAATTTTTAGTTATGTTGTCATGATTCTATTCTTTTATTATCTTAAATCAAACACGAATTATATAAGAGTCAGTAATTGATTACGTTAATAATCCTCTTATTCTGGGGAAATTGTAGAAGATACTGTTCAGTAGCGGTTTCTACTGGTTCTATAAGGTTACGTATTAATTGCACTTTGGTAACTTCCTAAGCAGATTTTTTTCTGACATCTTCTTACATATTGGTCACCAGTGTGATATATTTGGAGGCACTACTTTACTTTACAATACTTTCCTGTGACACTAATTAGGGCAGCCACCCACGATGAAAATCTGGAAAAATTGTGGATTACGTGTGAAATTGTGGCTCCGGAATAAAGTACATGGATTATGTGTTAAGTTTTATAATGTTCCTGGAATTTATACCAGGGATGGATTGATTTCGATATTCCATACTGAGACTCGTATCACTAGATTCTGATACGAATAGTATTGTTTAAAATACGCTCGGAAAGTCGTGATATTATGGCTAGTGATGTTATAAAACTAAACCTCAAATACAAATAAGTCTGTTCTCGGACGACAGCTGATTGTCCTGTATGAAAATTGTAGATATGGAAACAAATTAATAAATTACTGTAGTTTAATGAAAACTATTTTGGTTATACATTAACCCATTGCGGACTTGCGGATCGTATTGTTTTGGCACGTGGGCACCAGCTGGCACGAATTAATTTACGGTCAGCGGCCGCACGAACAGCAATGGTGCGCCACATCGTATCGCTCGCTATTGTATACTAGAAAATTCAGCTGTGAATGTATTCATTCAGATGGAACATGGGCCTGCTGGGGTATCCGTGATGTAGGAACGATAACACACGAGCAAGGTTCCGGGGTGGCAGGGATGATGTCTGAATCATAGTCTAAATAAAGCGGCTCGGGCGAAGCGATTACAACATCCGGGCCATTGTCTAGACTAAACCCGCCAGGTACATCTGCGTCGTTTAGTTCTGTGTAATTAACCTCAAAAGTATTATAATAACAACTGAGGAAAACACCCAATCAGAAGCGCTAAAAAGCAGAGAGTAAACTCATATGAATGATTTTTCAACTTCGACATACAACTGCGATCTGTAGGATATGTATAAAACTTTTGAAAACCCTAAACGTAGACCGTTGTTAAACACTCTTAGTTGACAAGTGAAGACGATCGCCCGATCTATCAGACATCAATAGAACTGCTTTTGTGACCTGAGCTTGTCATCGTGCCGTTAGGCCTCTGTGACGAGCCCAGCTCGTCAGTTATCCGGAATGGGTTAATTTATATTTTCTGTATTTATTTTGATGCATTGTCGCAAGTGTATCCATGAACAATAACTAATTGGCAGTGCGCAAATTACTGAGTGCTAGAATGTGTTTTGTAGTTTTGTGTAAAAACAACTATTTAGAAAAGTACAGTGACAAAATTGTGTGATTTAAAAATAATATTATACCTGATGTTCTTATTTTCTATGACTATATTTGTCAATGCCAGTGTGTCTGCTGGTTTTATGCGCGGACATCAGGTACTTAGCGGTAAACAGATGAGATTTTACCTTTACGTTGAACCGACCCTGTGTACTGCAAAAACATGGTGTTGTACTGAAAGTTCATGCACCTCAGACCTCTGATCCGCAATACTAGACTGCAGTCTGCCCCACGGTAGCGCTGTGTTTCTGTAATTAATTGTTTCTCCTCTTTATTTTTCCAAATTGAATACATGTATTTTTTCAAATATCACACAAAGGAAAATAATTAGGTATACACAATATTATGGGGACACATTACAGAGGATATTTAATAAGTGGTGGTAGATTGGCCATAATAAGTGGCAACACTTGAAAAGCCTATGGCATTTAAATTATTATGCAAAGCAATTATATTTGATAACTAGAAATATATTTACAATAATATGCTTTGAATTTTTGCTGACAGTAAACCAGCAAAAACATTAGTTGCAGTCAACTCCCTTGTCTTTTTTTTCATAAATTCTACCACAGAATTGCTCTGCTATTTAGATTCTTTGTCTCTTAGTAGAATAGGCTGAAAAATGTTACTTAGTCCTAAGGACCTTTGTACTGCTTCCAAAGTGACTGGATATTCTGGATGCATAAGGTTGGTGGTTGGGGGTGGCATATTGTAAAGATCCATAAGGAAGGATTTTGTATATTAATCTGAGTCATGTCTCCTTGGAAGAAGGAGAGAACAGTTCTGTACCAGCCTCTCCAGTCAAATCAGACAGGGGTGACACACCCTTATCCCTAGGCTAGTAACTACCCTTAACACTTAAGAAGTCCCATCAACTCATCTCCTGCAGTAGAAAACTAGACCTATCGATCTACCCTTGCACTCCAATATCTCTACATTTACGATTATACGGTTAGTAATATGTTGCCCTGGACACACATAAGGTTGCCCAGATTTAAGTGACATATTTGTTTTGGTTGTTCCCAGTGTAGGTTCAACTAAAAGATGTAAACCACTTAGAAGTAAACCCTACCGCGGCTGCTATATAGATACTATGAATGGGTTCAAAATATTTTATTATTTTAATTTCTTGGGATTTGTCATTACATTTTCAGATTCATGTTTTTATATTTGGTAAAAAAAATCTTCTCGTATACTTTCTTAGTGAATTGCCAAATATTTAGATAGTTGCATTTTCAGAAATATAATTTTTTGATCCAAGTAAATTCGATGAATCTTTCACTACTGTAATCTTACCTATGCAGTTCATGTCAGACCACTAACAGTAATCTTGCACCACTTTCATGCTAGATTATTTACACAAACATTTTGCTGGAATCGTTTATGCTGCACTTGGATCGGAATCAATTTCATTAGTGCTGTAGACACTTTTATTTCCAAATAAGAATAACAATTTTTACCAATAAAAATCACTAAAAAACCTTTGAAACTTTCAGGACAGTGTGTTGGGGCGCCAAATCAACAGGGTAGTGTGCCATCCCACACTGCCTCTCACAATGACAGCTCACGAGGACAGGCACATCAGATTCTTTGACAATACCACGGGCAAAATAGTCCACTCAATGGTAGCCCACTTGGATGCTGTTACCAGCCTTGCTGTCGACCCTAATGGCCTCTACCTTCTCTCTGGAAGTAAGTCCAATTTTTTAAAAGCTATTCTTGATCAATTTTAATGTTATTTTCGATAGAAATATTTTGACCTCCGTGAAACACCTATTCTGCAAAAGATATTTAGCTCTTAATCATTTGAGTACCAATAGCAGATTTGTTTGGCCCCCAAGATAGCCGACTACATCAGCTTTTAGAATAATTATTATTCTGTTACTAATTGTTTCTGCTTATGAACTATACATCAGTACTCGTTCTCACTCAATAAATAAAACAAATACTTTCAGGCCATGACTGCAGTATTCGGCTGTGGAACCTGGACAACAAGACATGTGTACAGGAAATCACAGCTCATCGCAAGAAGTTTGACGAATCAATCCTAGATGTAGCCTTCCACCCATCACGGCCCTATATCGCCAGTGCAGGTGCAGATGCCCTAGCCAAGGTCTTCGTCTAGCTATGTGAGTATTAACTATGTTAGAATAGTATGAATCAATCCTAGAGGTAACCTTCCAACCATCACAGCTCTATATCGCCAGTGCAGGTGCAGATGAGATGTCCTAACCAAGGGCTTCGCGTAGCTGTGAGAGAATAAAATATTTTAGAACAGTATTGTGGATACTTGTAGTATTTTTTCAATATATAAGAACTAGTTCAAAAAACACAAAACAATTTCACAATAAATTTGAATACTTTAAAAACAACTTTAGTCGTTTTAGCACCATCTAAAATGATGTCGTTAGTCTGTATGTTAGGTTAAAAAAGCGGAGAAGGAAGGGATTATACGGTCAGCAGCCTAGTTGTCACAGTTGGTTTATATTCAATAACCACGGGCTAGGTTTATTTGTCTTGGTTTATAGTGAATTGTGCTTCAATATGACTGAAAAAAACCATTTGGTTTATAGTGAATTGTGCTTCAATATGACTGAAAAAAACTATTTAACCCTTTACACATAGATACGTAGTACTGAATGTCTAGGATTGATTGTGTGACACATTATTTGCTGCCAAGTAAACTAAAGAGTTAAAAAATGAACTAGAAACAAAAAAAGTAGGTCCACGTATATTTTGACTAATTCCCCTTTAATTTTATTCACAAGTTTCATTTTTCTCATTGGTGCTGTATTAGAGATATATGGAATGTTATTCAATTGTTATGATGATATATCAAGTTTGTTTTGCCGCAAGTTGGCGGGCATTTTCATGCAATCCATTTATTGAGGGTTTAAAAAAAAATGTTCAATAAAATTTTCATAAAGAACACTTCTGAAACTTGAGGAACTCCTTTTATAACGAATAACATCCGTTTATGTTTACTTTCTCATTAACTTTTTGCACTAATTCGTTAGTGGTCACTAAGGGGGCCACCATCCACTCAATTTCTCACCATGAATGTTCTTTCAACCTTGTTTTGAAGCACTTATCCATTTGCATGCCAATAAATCACTCGTTATGTCTTTTCCTGAACACTTCCCTGTAATCTTCAAGAAGTCCTTAGAGAATAAGCCGCTGGACTGATTTCATGATCCTTGAAGAGCGGTGTAACTGCTTTGATGTCTCCTATGATTGTACTGGAGATTAGTGCAATAGTGATTCATCTCTTTGCAGAGTAGATGGTGTTTGGATAACAGTTTGTGATGGTGGTGTGTCAAGCATAAGACAACAAACTAACAATAAGGTGCATACATAGAAAAACTTCAGATGGTGGTTTTCAGAGAGTCATATTTTGGTTTTGCTACTTCACATTAATTTTGTGCAGCAGATCTACATTCTCTTTATAACATATCCATCATCCAGTTTGACTAAATAGTAAAGTCGACCAAGTTTCTCAGTGATGTGACCAAATTTCCACATAGAAACATCATTATAGGCACCTTATGTATCAGGGAGTTTCTTACCTTTGGAAGTTTCACATTGAATGTCCTTTAAAGTAATAAGGATGAAATCTCTTGCATAATGTATAATGTCTTCATGTATTCTTAATCCACTTGTTGAAGTTAATGTTTTGTAATGGTAATTAACTTCATAATTTACATTATTGTGATAGAAGATCTTTGGCATACAATATTATACATGAAGCCAAGAACATATTGTACCCCATCATCCTAGATGCCGCAGTAAATCTTTCATCACCATTTTAGGCATGACATGAGATAATACTCCAGATAAGCCCACTGGGCTGGTGTCTGTAGCTAGGAGCAATGGTAGTTCTGGGTTGTAGGGAGTGAGAACTGTGTTACTACTTATTTCTTTTTTAACTTTTAGGAAAGTGGTTTCACATTTATTGGGCCTAGCATTTGGAATAAACTTGTAGTAGTACAAGTCCCTAAGAAACAACGTAGTTGGTCAACATTTTGTGGACAAGAAGCATCCATAATAGCTTCACTTTATCTGGTTACTTCTTTAGACTACTCATTTATGGTGTATTCCAAATAATAGATTTCTACTTGGAAAAATTTACATTATTCTGTATTTAGATGGTTATTTTGACATAACTTGTTTAATATCCTAATTGTTGGTTTTACACTCTGAAAATGTTGCCCCATGTACAAGAATACAACCAAAATAAGCATTGCTCCTGGTAGATCTTGAATAAATTGAACTTATTAAACTCATTAGGTGCTGTCTTTAATCTAAAGAATAAATTTTTCACTAAGTATGTTCCTTGATGTGTAAAAACATCAAGTTAACTCTGATTTTTTCGTGAATATCATTATAATAGCACGAAAACACTTTGTTATTCAGGATTCAGTGTTTCGTACTTGCAGATCACTACAGCTACTTACTTGCTCTGCAAAAAGCAACTAAACTGATTCTATTTATATTAGAAGCTTTATTCGCTAAAGAATTGAGTGAAATAGCAATGTTGTTTGTGTTTCAGATTCTGGTTAGATCACATCTGGTTCCGGCCCCAGAAACTGTACTTCTCACAGACTGTTTGCCACAGGCGAGTGAGCTGCGTATGATGGTGTGGCCCAAGTGTAAAGTATACTAACCCAAAATGCATTAAGAAAGTCTAAAAGTTGAACTGAATAGAATATTATGGTTTTTAACACAAAAAATGTGTCTAATTTGAGAGTAAAATTCTATCTACTGCTATTCACTGTGGTATGTAACCTACAATATATAGACTAAAAGCATTGAGCGGAAAAAGTATACTTTTATTGAAACCATTTTTGAAATCTCTTTTTAGTATTCAATTCTATTTACATAGTCCTGGTATGACATAAAACTGATCTTTTACTAAATATTTTGTGTTAGAAACAGTATAATTATTGTAGAGTTTGAAAATATAATCTCGGATGTATAGCATAACGGAGTCATGTTGCATTGTTATGTAACTGGAATTAACTAATGAGTTCTGAAGTACTACTTAAAAATAATGCTTGGGTTAGTCTAGTTTTTACTTTCGGGCATCAAAATGTCAAGCTCAGGTAGCATAGTTTTGTCAGGTATATTCAATTAAAAATGTGTTAATATCCCATTTGTTACAAAATAAATTGAAATGTGTCCATAAATATAATTTATAACAGTGTGTAAATGCAAAAGTTCAGAATTGGTTGAAAAATTTGTTAGGCATGTTAAGGGAATAAAAAAGGAATGGCTTTCATGATTTATTGCTTGTAAATTAAGATCTCAGTAAATCAAACAGGAAGCCTACATTTTATGTCTTGTGGTTTTATCTATAGATGAAATATTATTTCTTCTGTCCTATTTTTGCATTTGCGTTATGAACTGCCACATTTTCATAAACTGTAGACAATACAACTACAATTATATTACAGTGTTGAAGTACGTATAATTTTGAAGTTTGCGTAAAAATGCTTGTAATGAAACAAAGTGAATGTATCCTCAGTATCATGAATGGCATATTATATAAATAACAACATTTCATAAAGCACCCTTTTTAAATAAAATGAAAGCTATTTTGTATTAAGTAAAAATATGGAAAACACAGGATTACTTTTGAATTCAAAGTGCAAAGTAGCAGTAATTATAACATTTTCGGAATTTATATGAAAGTTAATTGTCCTCCAAAGATTAATACTGATTGGGTTTCCTAATTTAAAAAAATAAAAATATTACATTACAAATTTTCAGAGAAGTTTTTTCACTACTGTACCATGCACACTGAAAGGACAATTATTTAACAGTTGATTAGAGCAGAACAGGATTGCAGATAAGAAGGTGAAGTCCGAGGAGCCGTTAAGTTATTAGAGATAAGTCGTTACAAGGTACTGGACAAGTGAGTGGTAACACAGAATAAGTTCAAATAACAAAATAAAGAATTTTTAGAAATACTTTAAGTAACATTTAAACCTATGTTTTATAGCCAGTTTTACACAGAGGACATTCACTTTGTTTTAATTAACATTAAGTTTAAATATAAGATTTTAAAAACATTTTTCCAATTAATATGGTTATGACAGAAAAAATATAAAATGTTTAAGGCTAATTATATTACATACAACATTTCTTACGCCTTTTTGTTATTGATAGGTTATAAGATCATTTATACAAGCCAAAATGATTACACTAATAATCTGAATTATGAGAGACATTGCTCAAATTAAGAGAAATGATTCACATGTGAGTTTTTGTTTAGTAAAAAAAATAATGTTTTCAATCTCAACTAAAATATAAGTAAAAACAGGATACAAAAACTAACACAATTTGGAATTTACATGAAAAGTATGTGTTAAAGTGAAGTTAACACATAATTAATATGGTGGGAGTACCTGAAGTCATTTCCCTTTTATTGCTATTGTGAAATACTTTTTTCATTATGTTTTAGTTTGTCTTAAGTTGTTGAAGAAATGACGATGATATTATTTTTATTAATCATTAGTATTTTAGTAGCAATAATTTTGCTTTATTACTCAAATAGAGTTATATTTGTATGATTTAATACTAAATTTGCTAGTTTTACCACCTTATTTATTGTTTGCATTAAATAGTTGATTGGACTTGTTATAAAGTGTATAATACATGAAAGCAAGACATTTATAATCATTTTGTTAATTTACTATAATTATTGTGTTGTTAATTATTATTGTAAATAACCGATTTGATTGTCGTGTAATCGTGCTTTTTGTTTGGTGTGTTTTTTAAAGATTATTTTCTAAGTTTGTAAATAATTCTCAATGAATTTATCTTTGGCTGTTTTAGTTAAGACTCTCATTGTAAAAAGTTTTTGTTTCCATCGTCAGCATGTTGGCCTAAATAAACTATCGCTTTTAGCCCAAATGGCATTTTTCAATTATTGTATTAAAATATCCAACAAGACATTGTATAATAATTTTGAGGAATGTGTTATCCTTTTCAAATTAATTTCAATAAAGAAATGTATGCTGGAACCTAGGTCAAATAAAAGACTAGATGGTGTTTATCACTGTATTACAAATAAATGATTTTTATTTCTTGTTGATAATTGTATTATTGAAATGGTTATACATGTATCTTAAAGTGGATAAAGCTAAAGGTTTTATTAGTGATGGGTTGGTTTCATAAATTTTCTTTTTGAAATCATAGTTACTCTTGACCGTGCTAAAATGACTGTGGCTCCTCTGTGTGCATGCTGCTACATTGTTAATTACAACTATAGTAACACAGCATCCTTCTTGGTACTCCTACGGTAGAATATTCTTTTAGATGTATTTGGAGCGATAATTTAGTTCCACATTAGAGTTTGTTGAATATTTTAGACTTTTCTTAATAGTTTTTATTGGACAACAGGTATTTTGGATGTTATTATGATGCCCTGGCAGGAACATAATGCTTTATTGGTTCCCTAACTCAACACAAGATATAGAAATACGTATAAGGCATACTTAAAATCTTAAAATATGAGAATTCCAGAATTACCCCAGTTTCCAACTCGTTTTAAGGCTTTCAAGAATAAGTTATTCTTAAGAGAATTTCATTGAAATAATATTGTATTATTAGAACATGCATTTTAAAGTTTAATTATACAGTTGCAATAAAATCATAGTTCAATCTCAATTTTTGTAGAACAATAGTCCCTTGAACTTTTGTAGAAAATAAATGCAATCCAAGTTTTGGGTGTGTTGTCTTACTGAAATTGGCAGACAAATATTCGGAAAAAGTTATACTTGCTCCTTGAAGTTGGACTACAAATTACATGCATCTTGATTGTTTGTTAAATTACAAATTTGATGATCATACAAGTACCAATTTGAATTGGAATATGCTCATGAAATAACAATGCAGTTTTATTTATTTTGACAGTTAATTAAGACATTCATGTGGGTGGTCATGAAAGTTTTCCATCCATAAAAGTTCTGTACTTGCTTATGCGCACTTGTTAAATTGTTTTCTGTAAACCACTTATAATAATAATAATAATAATAATTTATTATATTGACTGACCACTTATTATACAGGCCACTTATTTATTATCTGGGATATTGCAGAATCGAATCCTGCTAATCCGAACTAAGTTGGAATAAACCTTGTTCAGATTGCTGAAATTTGATTTAATTGTAAATAATTGAAAATGTACGCTCAAAAAATTGAATTAGCAGACCTAAAAATACATTTTAGTAATTATGTAATTATGCTATACTCAATATTGACCTGCGGTAATGTTTGCATAAGTTCTATATGCTGGTTAAAAAAGTTAGTTCTAAATTTAAAACTGTATCATCTCTATATGTCATATATGCACTGATTATATAAGAAACAATTTGTCTAAAAAAGATTCTACCAGGCCTCTTGAATTACGTTTTTTAATGGAAAAATAAAAAATAAACTGACTCATCACTAACTTTTTCATTCTGCACCTCTTTAGTTTTAAAATGATCATATTGTTAATAAATTGATGCAGGAACAATGATTTTTTTTAAATTTAGACAGTTTTTAAAGAAAGAGAATTAGGCCTAAAATAAGAACATGGGTCAAAAGTAAAGTGCAAACTTTGATAAAATTTAGGTAAAACAATGAACTGGTCAATCATGGAATTGCTGTAAAAAAAGTTTCTGGAAACTTTTTCTGTAAAACATGAAACCAAAACAAAATAGAATATTTGTTTGACTATGAGAAATACTACTTATTATGATATCCAATATAATTAGATGGAGAAACTTTTCTCGTAACCATGCTTGTGTGATGCTGAAGAGAATGAAATACTGTTAACAAGCACTTAACTAAACATATGGCAATCATGCTAATCTTATGTTTACCATGCAATGCGTGTGGTTGTGTAAGCAATGAATTTGGTATGTTTGTCATAATATAATGTAACAGCTAATAAATATTTCTAGTGTTACAGGAATTCAAGAAATTTATATAAGAATGTACTGTGAACCCTTCTTACAACGAACCTCAAAGATCTGTGAGAAAAATTAGATGTTAGCTTGAATGTGTTATATCTAAGAATTGATTGAGTGGGTGAATTTGAAATGATTCATATACTATATTTTATTTTATGCTTGACCTATTCTTTATTTACAACATTTCTGTAATAATATGTTATCCATCCACACAGAAAATCTCTATAGATGTGTTCACAATAGATTTATAATACCTTTTTCAGTTATTTAGAGACACGACTGTTTAAAAACTGTAAAGACAACTACAATAATTTTACTTTGAGAGATTGATACAACATTAAAATCACCATCAGAGTTGAATATAACATGCTGAACTGCAGTAAAATGTGCATTTGTAGAATGATTATCAAGTGTCAGATGCATTAACCCATTGGGGATCGTATTGTTTTGGCGCGCGGGCACCAGCGGGCACGAATTAATTTACGGTCAGCGGCCGCATGAACAGCAATGGTGCGCCACAGTATCTCTCGCTATTGTATACTAGAAAATTCAGTTGTGAAGGTATTTGTTCAGATGGAACATGGGCCTGCTGGGGTATCCGTGATGTAGGAACGATAACACGCGAGCAAGGTTCCAAGGTGGCAGGGATGATGTCTGAATCATAGTCTAAATAAAGCGGCTCAGGCGAAGCGATTACAACATCCGGGCCATTGTCTAGACTAAACCCGCCAACATGTACGTCTGCGTCTTTTCGTTGTGTCACTAACCTCAAAAGTATTATAATAACTGAGGAAAACACCCAATCAGAAGCGCTAAAAAGCAGAGAGTAAACTCATATGAATGATTTTTCAACTTCGATATACAACTGCGATCTATAGGATATTTATACAACTTTTGAAAACTCTAAACATAGACCGTTTTTAAATACTCTTATTTGACAAGTGAAGACGATCGCCCGATCTATCAGACATTAAAAGAACTATTTGGAGGGAAATTTAAAAGCAGACCGCTTTTGTGACCTGAGCTCGTCATCGTGCCGTTAGGCCCGGCCGCTGCGTGACGAGCCCAGCTCGTCAGTGATCCGCAATGGGTTAACCAACTGGTAAATCTCACCAGTTATCTGATATTTGAAGAATTATCTTTATCTTGATTTGAGAGTTCAATGCTCAGCTGTAATGCAAGATAACATAATTATTGATGCCACTGTTTTGTGGAACGTTCATCATTAAAATTAGTATCAGAACCAATTGCTCAAAGTAGAGATATTAACTATTAATATAAACCATAAATTTACCATATATTTATAAGTTTTGTATTCATTGAAACATTTTCTCATTGAGAGGCGGAAAAATGTTTTATGCACACAGGTGGCCAGCTCGTACTATGAGCTCTTCTAAGCGGTCGGATGGGACCCGAGGGTTACCCACTAAAAATTCTTTACTCTTTAGGGATCTAACTTGGGATTGTTTTATAAAACCACATTGAACTATAATAATAGCCTACTTAAAACTTACAGTAATAAGAAATTCAGAGTCTAAGGATTCATTAATATAATTAAAATACGTTTTTAGCCACTAGCAGTATATTTTAGTCTTGAATATAGTGTTGGAGGCACTGTTCTAGCGGGCTGTGATAATTTTTAAAAATTACTGCACAATACAATTTGTATGATTTGTCAGTTACTTTTAATCCCAGCAATGTTATTTAATTCGCTTTTCTTTTTACTATTATTATAATTAAAGTCTATTTACTCACATCAAGTCACAGTAGAATTCACTTGAGTAAAATAAACTTCAAACAAGAAGTGGTAGAATCCATCATGCATTTGTAATCAAAGGTGAAGCAGGAAAAGCTTAACTCTTACAAGGGATTCTATTTTGTCAGATTTCTTTGCGTTTATATATTTCATCATTGGAAATATCTTTATTTCTTTGCATCTTTAAAACTTTAATTCTTTATATATGGGAACTCTTTACACAGGGTTACATTTTAAATAATCTTACATACTCAATATAAGTTAATTACCAAAACACACTATATGCATTAGCTTATGAAGTATCACCTATATACATTATATACACCTGCTATATCAATCCAGATTGTCATTTTTAGCCTATGAATTTTCATTAAAAAACTCAGCATCACATAACCATGTCACTTTCAAGTTAACATTTATAATAATGAAACATCGTTTATAGATTCAATAAGTTGTTTTGATCTGTTAATTTTTCAGCCTCATATTTGCTTCAGGACACTACTGAGAAGATAAAACTAAGATTTAACATAAATTATATTTAGTAAATGTACAATATAATATATTAATAACTATTGTCACATGTGTTTATATTTAATTTAATACATCACTATTCAAATTATTATGAAAACCTTAAGATTTTAAATTGCTATGAAAATAAAGTGAATAACCAAGTGTACAAGTTGGCAAGGACAGTATGTAATCAAAATAGTCATGTAAAGCTTTTTACAAAAATGTGTAAAAACTAAAACAAAAACTTGTAAAACTATTTTTAATGCTTGTATCTGATTATATATATTCTTCAATTCAATTTGAGATGTAAATAATACATGATGTAATATTATTTTAATTTAATTTAGTCTTATAAGTTGGCATGTGAGTGCTGTCTTAGATAAGTAACGCTGTGTAAAACCTCCCTTATGGGACTATATATATATAATATATATACATAATTATAAATATACACAATTTTATATAAATGTTAGGAGTACATATGCAATAACTGTCTATAGAGCTTTGGTTATTTATTACCGTTATGAGACTAGTATGTGTGAATATAATTAGGTACTGCACAACACAATTTTAGTTGAGAGTATGTATTTGTGAACAGTAATTTAAATTTAAATTGTGTATTAAGAATTGAATAATTTTTAAACATTGACACTGGAAGATAGAGATCTTCAATTGAAATCAAATGAACAATCTTGTTTTATATAGTTTCATTAAACGAGAATCTATTATGTGTTTGTTAATTATATTTTAAACAAACGTGAGTTTTAAAATAATTTTAGTTTACTATTACAGTGCATAAATGAATATTTCTTTGGAAACCTTTTATACCACATTTTAGCTCAAATGCAGCTTCTTTAACAGTGCAGTTCTGTGATGTTTATTTATTGTAAATTATTTCATTTTATTTTATTATCGGATTAAATATGTTTCCTAACAAATTGCCACATTATTATTTACGCCCTTCATTTCATTTGATCAATTATACATAACAAACATTTTGGAAGAATCAATGTCAGGTAATACGGGTGTTATCACACACCACTACTGCAACCCTTGGTAGTAAATGTGTTACATACCAATGCTACTCCAGCTATATTATACAATGTAACACTTTGGCTACCAATCACATGAATGTCAGGTAAGGTGAGTGTTTATCACACACCACTACTGCAACCCTTGGTAGTAAATGTGTTACATATCAATGCTACTCCAGCTATATTATACAATGTAACACTTTGGCTACCAATCACATGAATGTCAGGTAAGGTGAATGTTTATCACACACCACTACTGCAACCCTTGGTAGTAAATGTGTTTACATATCAATGCTACTCCAGCTATATTATACAATGTAACACTTTGGCTACCAATCACATTAATGTCAGGTAAGGTGAATGTTTCATCACACACCACTACTGCAACCCTTGGTAGTAAATGTGTTACATATCAATGCTACTCCAGCTATATTATACAATGTAACACTTTGGCTACCAATCACATGAATGTCAGGTAAGGTGAGTGTTTATCACACACCACTACTGCAACCCTTGGTAGTAAATGTGTTACATATCAATGCTACTCCAGCTATATTATACAATGTAACACTTTGGCTACCAATCACATGAATGTCAGGTAAGGTGAGTGTTTATCACACACCACTACTGCAACCCTTGGTAGTAAATGTGTTACATATCAATGCTACTCCAGCTATATTATACAATGTAACACTTTGGCTACCAATCACATGAATGTCAGGTAAGGTGAGTGTTTATCACACACCACTACTGCAACCCTTGGTAGTAAATGTGTTACATATCAATGCTACTCCAGCTATATTATACAATGTAACACTTTGGCTACCAATCACATGAATGTCAGGTAAGGTGAGTGTTTATCACACACCACTACTGCAACCCTTGGTAGTAAATGTGTTACATATCAATGCTACTCCAGCTATATTATACAATGTAACACTTTGGCTACCAATCACATGAATGTCAGGTAAGGTGAGTGTTTATCACACACCACTACTGCAACCCTTGGTAGTAAATGTGTTACATATCAATGCTACTCCAGCTATATTATACAATGTAACACTTTGGGTACCAAGCACGTGAATGTCAGGTATGGCGAGTGTTTATCACACACCACTCCTGAATCATTCTAAACGTCTTTGATGGGTTTGTTCATAGGTATTTGAGGAATTATTATGGTATCACATACTCCTCGAACTTATTCTAAACTAAAGAAAATTATTGAACTGCAAGAGTTTGCTTTCGATGGTCTATTCAACTATTTTTCTCAATTCTCAACCCTAAACATTAGAGAGATTACAACCCAGATAATTTTAAATGGAAACAGGAATCAAACAATAGACAATATTCTTTATTTGCATATTCATAGAGAATAGTAACAGCGTCCTTAAAACTAACAATAATTGTATACAATAAATTGGTCTTGTTTTTTCCATCAAACATCTCTTTCTAGATATTCTTCAATGGTGTAGAAATCAAATATGTTTATACTTTTATGATAGTTAGGGGGGTTTCAAATTTTTCAAACATTCGTTTAATGAGTGATGAAAATTTAAATCCATAACATTTTTTAGATTAAAGGTATGTATTATGTAAGCCTATTTTGTAATCTGTAAAATTACTATTATATTTATATAATTATATATGTAAATGAATGTTTGTCCTTTATAGACTCAGAAACTATTGGACCGATTTTGATGAAATTTTTCAGTGGAATTCGAGAATGGTTTAGATTCACAATTTGGTCCAGTTTAAATAGTTTATCTAATTAATTTTTAGTTATAAATTGTTGATGTTGGAGTGTTTTATATTGGATCCGACAGACTGCGCTACGACACGTAATACAAACCGAACTGATACTTAACAGCTGTTAATACTTTCAGCTGAAGTTATCAAAGAGGCAGAAACATTTGTTTACATTTAAAATTTAGAAAACTTTTATTGTAAAGTGCTTGATCAGTAGTGTAATGCAGGTTGTATAGAAGACGTCATTGCCTAATTTTAAATTCAGATTGCACCAATGATCAATAAACTATCTAATGCAATGAAAATACTATTAAATGCTTTTATGAAAACAACCTCATTGTACAAATCCGTGAATGTTTGCACATAAGGTAATCGAATTTGGTTACATCGAAGGTAATGAAAAGAGCCGAAAGAAGACACTTTATGATCGAAATTGGGTTTCTTTGATACATTTTCTTGAAGGCACACTCCTAAATAATACTGGAAATATCTTAGACAGAAAATTAATTTTAACAGACAGAATTTGATTCTTTATAACCTAAATAGTTTACCGAGATTCATCCATATACATTAATTGTTCTGAATAACTTATCAACACCTTGCAAAAACCACGAAAGATAGAGGCAGGACAGGAGTATGGTACATATCTTCATAATGCGCCCAAGAGGCTCACGAAGGAACGACTATCAATTATCTCAGCAATGTTTAGAATGTGTAGAATCTATCTAGAATCTAGTAATCTATAAAATTAGAGTATAGAAGGTAGGGGGGGATACAACTTCGTCTGCAAAATATAGATGTTTGTATTTCTCCAAATCCCTTTACAACAGAATGGCATTCTTCGATTACTTTTGTATTGTTGGATAGTCCCAAAGATGTGAGAATGGTGTTATTTGGATTGGTGATAATCTAAAAAAAATCATACTTAGGTTAAAAGAATTATTAGTATTCAAAATTCAAGAATAGTTTTTTAAGATTTGGAATCGGATTTGCCCATTTAATTTACTAAATAAAATTTATAGTTAAAAATAATTATTACAATTTCATTGAACTAGCAGAAGTATCAATGTTTACACAAACAAGAATCATTATAAACATAAAACAACTATTAAAAATAGAATGATTGTCTAAAAACATCATATGATATGTTACTCTGTTTTACAAGTAGGACTCCATAATAGAAATATAGTCTGTGATGGTTTTACGTTCCACCCAAAAAATAAAATGTCATTCTTTTACTTCCAAACTTGGGAAAATTCATTGGTGGTAGTAGTAGTCTGTACATGGCTCCATTACAACGTAACAAACTGCCATTTGCATTTAATATGTAAGATTTTGAAGTGAAATTTTCAACAATCTTACCATTCCTCTCCAATCGGGAACATATACACTAAAACTAATTGTAAGAGATTTTTCCTGTTTTTCTCGATGTTGATGGTAGGAGTATTCTGCTAGCTAGGTACAATACTGTTTATCCTGTTCTCTAAATTATTTATGGTCTTTGAATTCTCGTGGTTATGGTATCCAAATCTTTGCTACCCTCAGTTGTTGAAAATAAATGTGACTTTGTAGACAGCTGATTGAGTAAACAAACCAAGCTCCAAAAAACTTGGCAGTTTTGTTGTTTAATCAATGTTTCACTTCATACAATGCAATGTATATAGACAAGACAGAATCTGAGTTTTATAATACATGCACAAATAACATTATTATAATGGTTATTCATACTATAAGATGAAATGGTGATGGCCATGACCAGTCAACAGCTCCTCTGATTGCCAACCCCAACAGATTTGTAATCAGTGGCTAACCGTTGTATGCCAATCTAGGATAATAAAAGTACAAAAGTGTTTTAAAGAGAGATTAATTTTATATACTAACAAAAAGTAAATTCATTAACTTTACAGCCCAAGTTAATTCAGATGTGATTATTGTAAACATATAGTGAAAGAGTCAGCAGCAAAGTTCTTAGGCATGGTAAATCAATGAAAAGGTCATAGCTCTGATTAGCAAGTTCAGTTCTGTTTTTATGCCAGTACAGGGTTGAGTGATTTTTTATCAAAATCACAGTAAACTATATATAAATAAGTCCAAACCATACCCATTATGTTGTTAATTATAAATTGACTAAACAGGTAGTAATTGCTGACAAAGTCAAAGTTATTAGAAATTAATAATACTTTTTTAGCTGTGAGATTTAGTTTATTTACTCCAAAAATGTCATGTCAGAAAATCAAATCTTGATCATAAATATTGTTTTTAAAGGTCACTCACTCCGAACTACGTTTTGATTATTTATTAACCCTCCATCAGGCGCTTAAAATTAGAAACACCATCAGGCGCTCATGGAGGTTTCCTCCAGGATAGCGAATAATGGATATCATAGTCGTTTAAACTGTTTTTATTTGTTTAAATATTCATACTGATTTAATTACAATGTAATATATTCATTTTTAGAAATTAAATAAAAATTACTCTCTTATGTAATGAATTTTCCAAATAAGAAATTCAAAAACTTAAGAAATGTTATTGTATAATAACAACATGATTAATTTTAAGATATAATGCAATTAATTTAAAAAATGTTTAACCTACTGTAATAATATATGGAAATTAACTTAGTTTTTAACTTCTTACAAAAACAACTTACTTCAATTCTTGAGATATTATACAATTGTAATGTCAATTATTACTCTGAAATCAAAATTTATTCTTTACTAAAGATTTTTTTTACACACTACACAAAGTTTCAAAACATTTTCCTTCTGGTTCTTATAACGACAATGTTCACTCCATAAAGAATACTGAAATGTTCCCTAGCACACTGGTACTGTACTGACAAGTCTCTCGTCTTCATTCTCATTTCACAAAATTCAAATAAAATATATCGTAAAAACTTAAAAAAACCATCACAGGTCACACATTTAGGCGCACACGGATTATTACTCCATAAAAACTAAACACAATAAGGCGCTCACGGAGATTTCGTCCAAGAACTACAAACACACCATCGGGCGCTCACGGAGGAATTGTCCAGTCTCGCACGGAAGTAGACCTCATACTGACAGATTTTGACAAAGATAAGCGGGAGGCTATTGTTTCGCTTCCCCGAAAGATGCTCGTGAAGTACACTGCGGGAAACGACTGCAAACATCAGAAAAGTAGTACTATTTTTAATAATAAAAAATACATGGAGGAAAACTCCGTTTAGCGCCCGATGTAGGGTTAAAAAGTAGAAGATTATAAAACGATTTTGTAGTAATATTACACTAGTAGAATCAAAACACCATCAAACATTTTATACATACGAGGGGTATTAGAAAAATAAGGTTCCCTATGCCGCCAAGACAGAATGCGATATGTTGGGAGAAATCAGGCAACACTGTCTTACCCATCAGCTGTCCCTCTCTCTATCCATACCACTAACGCCTCGCTATGTCCAACAGTGCCGCCCTAGCTACCTTCGAAGATGGAGCTCCCTATAGTTGTTACCGCCAGATTCGAAATTCGTGCTGTGATACGTTTTTTAAATGCAAAACAGATTTCACCTATGGACATTCATCGTCAGTTAATCGAAGTTTATGGGGAAAACTTCATATCTGTTCAACACGTTCGGATATGGTGTAGAGAATTCAGTGAAGGCCGCATGGAAATTCACGATGAAAACCGAATTGGACGGCCTGTCATGACAACCGTCTTTTGGGACAGGAAGGGCATGCTTTTGATCGACTTTTTGCCACAACAGTAAACTCTGACAGATATTCCGACACATTAAGAAAACTGAGACGCGCGATCCAGAACCGCCGGAGAGGAAGATTGTCCAGTGGTGTGAGGCTTCTCCATGAAAACGCTCGACCTCATGTCTCACATCAAACTCAAGAACTGCTGACAAATTTTTCCTGGACTATTGTGCCCCATCCCCCCTACAGCTCAGACCTAGCCCCAAGTGATTATCACTTATTCCCAAAATTAAAGGAACACTAGGATGGCCAACGATTCAGTACCGATGATGAAGTCAAGGAAGAGGTTACTCGATTCCTCAAAAGATTGGCGGCAGAATTCTACAACATGGGGATAGAAAAGTTGGAGCATCTTCTACAAAAGTGTTTGGACAGAAACGGTGATTATGTGGAAACATAGCTTAACTTTTAAGTTTTAAATTGATGTATAACACTAAGTAGAAATATAGAGCTGTCTATTTTAAAAAATAAGGTAACCTTATTTTTCTAATATCCCTCGTATCAAACAATGTTTTAAATTGCTACTAAAACTAATTGGCAGTTATAGTTAACTTTTTTCTTATCCTTAACGTTCAGAATCAGAATCAGAATCATTTTTATTGCCATTTTTCTTTACAGAATTGACAAAGTCAGTCATAAAAACAATACATATTACAATAATGTACAGTTAAAAAACAAAAAACAACACAGTAAAATATACTGGCCTACAAAAGTATGGACATTTCATATGATGGGATAAACGCTAAGCATTAATAGCTACCTCTGAATTCAGAAACTCGTTTACAGAGTAGAAGGCCTGAGTGATGAGCCATTTGGAAATTTTTGATTTAAAAGTTTGTAAATCTAACACCCTCAACATTTCGGGAAGCTTGTTAAAGAGCTTGATTTGCAAATATTTATGACTCTTGCTGTATTTGGTTAATCTCATTGTAGGCAAAACTAAGTCATTAGCATGTCGTGTGTGATAATTATGTATATTGTTAAAACTTGTAAAATCTTCTACGTTTTCTCGTACATGAATTAAATTTTGAAAAATAAAAATGCATGGAAGAGTCATTATATTATTGTTAATAAAATATGATTTACAGCTATCCCTATAACCTAGACAAAACATAATTCTTATAGCTCTTTTCTGCCACAGGAAAACTCTTTCTGCACCTACACTATTACCCCATAAAATGTTAGCATACAACAAATGAGAATGAAAAAAAACTAAAGTAAGCAATTTTAAGTAACTTATTACTAACACAGCTCTTTAGTTTACGTAGTAAAAAACAAACTCTTGACAACTTTGAAATTACATTATTTGTATGCTCATGCCAGATAAGCTTAGAATCTAAAGTTATCCCTAAGAGCTTCACCGGTTTCAATATAGAGTCTTGCATTTCAATACTTCTTAGAGAGAATAGTATGTTTTCAGTTTTATTATCATTCATTTTTAAGAGATTAGACTCAAACCACATAGAAGCTGTATTGATTACTCTATTAGTGTTACTAAGAACATCATGTACACAGTTGCCCTTTACTATTATAGATGTATCATCCGCGTACAATACGGTATTACAGTTCAAATTGATTGGTAAGTCATTGACATACAAAATATATAACGTTATAAGGTTTAGTAGCGATATAACATAGTATCACAACTATTTTTAATGGTTCACACTTAAAAATCCAACAGCTTTTTTATCAATGTAAGTTGATGAAACTTAGTTTTTAAATGTGAAGAACTTTTTTGTAATATTATTTTTTCTGCTTATGATACTGGTATATAAAAAAGACACAGCTATTGAAACATTTCAATGTATTTAAAAGGAAATCAACAGTGATTAAAAAATGTGGTACAAAATAAATACAAGTAGGAACAGAACAAATGAAAACACGAGGCGATGTTAATGATCAATGGTCAAGATACTGGTTGCTGACCACTTCATCTGTTCCCTGGATATGATAGGACTCGTACATCCACCGTCGATTTTGTCTGGAAATACACAAAACTTTAAAAGGGCATGTGCAAATACAATTAAAAAATCCTTCTATAATGGTCACCTTAAGAGATAGTGTGAATGTTCTATTTTGTGTCAACACTCTAGAATGTTTTACTAAATGTGAGTGGGTAACATTTAAAACAATACTATCAACCAAAGACTGTTCATCGTGTATGAAATTAGAAATATTCAACTACATTGGACAGCCTAAAAATCCGAATTTCCATAAAAGTTAACTGAATTTCAGTAAGAATTGACTAAAAATTCTTATATGATTGGTGCCTATAATTTCGTTTGTCTGTGACTTTGTATTTTTTTTAAGTAAAAATTATTAATATTATTTCAACATTATTTTGCATTTGGTTGTTTCTGCTACACAGCATTACGAAGGCAGGACAAGAACTTCTGTTCAACAATTTTTATTATATTAACATTTTATTTTCAATGTAATTGATTAAAATTTATATTAGTTAAGCATTGTTTTAATGGGGAACAATAGACTCCAGTGTGCCTGTTGAAGGACTACAGTTTTGATACAAGTTTGAAGGGTTAAGTAATTGTTACTTATACATGTTGAATATTAACCCTCTATCTGCTGGTCATTTTTCTAAAATAATATGTATGATTTCAATGGTATTACAACTTAAAAGCCTATTTATTATTATGGTTATGATTTAATAGTAAATGACTTGAAAAACATAAAATAACACAAATCAAGTGGTGGAAAGACAAACAATGCAAAACAAGTACTATGGGTCTGGTA